>NC_041221.1:44778560-44783416 GCF_002837175.3 Physeter macrocephalus | reverse complement strand
TCCCGTTGCGGAGCACAGGCCCCGGACGCGCAGGCTCAGCGGCCACGGCTCACGGGCCCAGCCGCCCCGCGGCATAGTGGGATCTTCCCGGCCCGGGGCGCGAACCCGCATCCCCTGCATCGGCAGGCGGATTCTCAACCACTGCGCCACCAGGGAAGCCCTAGAGAGAACACGTTTTTAGGAGACACTTTCCACGGCAGACTGTTCGTGCTTCAGATATACAACTACACTATTGTGAAGATAATTTAACAAAATTCCACAAGCCCCTTGTTTGCTTTGCCTTAATACAAATTCCTCAGCGATCTAAATATGCGCCGTAAGCAGGTTTCTCACATTCAAGGTGGAGGTTCTTCTAAGGTCAAGTTATCATTCTTCCTTCACCTTCTTCAAGGAGAGTCCTGTAACTTTTTGTTCTAGATTTCCTGTTTGAGTTTCAGAACAGGACGATTAAGGCCATGAAAATGTTCCTGACTATCCTATGTCATTCCAGAAGAAAGGGGTACAACCAGAGGGGAGCCAGAAAGGTGGCTGCGGAAAGTCCTTCCGCAGAGCTGATGTGGGATGGGGAAAGTTCACAGAAACCAGCAGAAGCAGGGAAAGAGGCCATGGTGACTGCCTACCAGGGGTTCCTAGAACCCTCAGGACCCAAACGTCAAGATGACAAATTGACTTCACAATAACAGACCAATAAAACGGAGGAGGGCAGGGTTCTGGCGTTAAGGATATCGAGGTCACCACTGGCCAGGTAGAGGGGAGTTTTGGAGGCCATTTGGGAAAACCAGGTCAGCATAGAGTTAGTCTAGGAAATTTGCCACCAAAACACCCAAGTCTCTGGGACAAAGAAGTGGAGGTCTGAGGGGGTCTCGTATTTGCCTTGTGGGCTTCCAGCAAGTATTTTAAAACATTGCATTTAAACTGTGTGTCGTAAGAGGACTCTCCATCCACATCCAACATAACGCGCTCATATTAAGACACGTAAATCATGAGAACATTCGGTGTGTTCCTCTCACCCCAGTTCACCTCCCTGACCACACTGCCTTCTGTTTCAAGTCTGCTCATTCTTATTTGCATGTTCGATTCAGAGGGATGGAGAGCAATTTGAGGTTGGAGAGGCATCTTGGAGAAATTTTAGAATATTGTGTGTGAGGCCAGACCTGCAGAAGACCAGTGAGAACAGGGAAGCTGTATCTGGGCAGGAGCCCTCCCCGCGTGGCCCAGAGAGTGGGTTTCTCAGCCCAAAGCATTTGTCAGCTACTGGGCAGCAATCATGACTGACCTCTTCTTTTCTCTTTGTTTTCAAACATGGAGTAAAGATGAGAAATGAGAGAGTTTTTTTTAAAAAAACAAAAAAGAAGAAATACTGTCAGGTTGTGGGTTGAGCCCTGGCTTCTCCATTTACTAGTGCAATTGGGGGCAGATCACTTAATGCCTCTTGGCCTCAGTTTCCTCATCTGCAAAATGGGGATAATATTAGTGCCTGCCTTTTGAGATATTTTGGAAATTAAAGAATTAATACATATGAAGCTTGTACAATAGTTCCCTGGCACAGAGTAAGAGCTAAATAGATAATATCAATAATTAACATAAAAAAGGTCATAGGATATAGTTTAAACACTTCTAGGGCACAATTTGCTAAATTTTTATGGAAAATTATTGGCTAATATGTAAAGTACAGCACTGAACACACATAGTAAAAAGAAACATGAGGGCTTCCCTGGTGGCGCAGTGGTTGAGAGTCTGCCTGCCGATGCAGGGGACACGGGTTCGTGCCCCGGTCCGGGAAGATCCCACATGCCGCGGAGCGGCTGGGCCCGTGAGCCATGGCCGCTGAGCCTGCGCGTCCGGAGCCTGTGCTCCGCAACGGGAGAGGCCACGGCAGTGAGAGGCCCACGTATTGCAAAAAAAAAAAAAAAAAAAAAAAAAAAAATAGAAACATGAGATGTCCTTGACCTCCAACCTATTTGAAGAGATGACCTTCGGCATACATGGACAAAGAGTCATCAAAAGAAAACAGCAAATGCCTTCATGTTGCTTTCTAGCTCTTTAGCACTATTCTGTGGCTTTGCCAAGCCATGTTGCCAGGCAAGCTGTGCCCTTGAAAATGCAAGGCGTACTATTCTGCTGAACTATTATGAAGCAGTGTGTTATGGGAACCAAAATATAAGTAAACTCACCTCCACCCACAGAGATTCCAATTCTAGAGTGCAGCCTGGATTGAAAATGACTATACTATGCAGCTTCCGTGCTAGTAAATAATGTGATTGAAACATCATGAGCATTGGAATCAGCTGCCTGTTACAGTGATAACGGTACCTGTTATGAGGTAACAGTGGCTTTAACAAAATAGGGGCTTGTTTTTCTCATATTCTGAAAAGTTGCTTTATTTAGATCAGTGGCTCAAGGTTGTCAGGTCCGAGATCTCTATGATTCTCTAGATTTTCCCCTCATTGTCAGAAGACAGCTTACCTGCCTACAGCATCCATTCTGTGTTCCAGGCAGTCAGAAGGGAAAGAATGGACAGCCAGTGTGGCCTGCCCCTCTTAGGGAGATCTTCTGAAAGCCCCATCCAACTTCTTAACTTGACTTTATTGGTCAAAACTGTATCACATGGCCAGCCCCCTCTGAAAGGAAGGGAAGAAAATACAGACTTTTTTGCTGGGTACATTGTACATGAAATAAAATTGGGGTTCTGCTAATGTGGAAATGGGGAGAATGGATATTGGGTTTATCTGCCGCTGTGAAACAAACGACCTCAAAACTTAGTGGCTTAAAACAGCAACAACAATATTATCTATTATTTCTCATGATTTTGTGGGTTGACCAGGTGGTTCTGGAATGGCCAAATAACCTGAAATGGTCTCACTCCTAGAGCCGGTGGTTAGTGTTGGTCCCTGGCTGGAGGTCAGCTAGGGATTGTTGGCTGAGATATTGGTTCTCCTTCACGTGGTGTCTTGGGCTTCCTCACGGTCTGGTGGCTGGGTTCCAAGAAGGAACGTTCTGAGGGCATGCACCTCAATGTGCAAGTGCTTATCAAGCCTCCACTTATACCATGCTTGCCATGGTCCCATTGGCCAAAGCTCATGGCCTGGCCAAATCCAAAGTCAAAGTGGGAAGCAATTACACAAAGGCATAAAATCCAGGAAGCAGGGTTCACAGGGGACCAGCAAAGTACCAGTCCACCATAGGTAGGCATCTAGCTATCTCTGCCAAAGCATCTTTTTTGATAATATGTTAAAATTTATCAATGCTTATTTTGCAGCAAATGTAGAACAATACTTGGCAAGCATTAACTCTGAAAATCCTCACAACAACCTTCTGGGGTATATGCTCTAATTATTTCCATTTAGAGATGAGGAAATAGATCAGGGAAGCTTAAGAAAGTTGCTGAAGGTCACATAGTAAGAAAACACCAGGCCTAGAATTTGAACCCAATCTGAATATTCAGCTTGGACAGGGGTTTGTGAGCACATTCTGGCTGCAGGAAGATGGGAGGAGATCAAGTGACAGGGATCTAATAAAACAGCCATTTAAAAGAGATTTCCCCCATTTTTTTTTTTTTGTTTTTTTGTTTTTGCGGTACCCGGGCCTCTCACTGCTGTGGCCTCTCCCGTTGCGGAGCACAGGCTCTGGACGCGCAGGCTCAGCGGCCATGGCTCACGGGCCCAGCCGCTCCACGGCATGTGGGATCTTCCCGGACCGGGGCACGAACCCATGTCCCCTGCATCGGCAGGCGGACTCTCAACCACTGCGCCACCAGGGAAGCCCTCCCCCATGTTTTAAATGCCATTATCTTTTCATCCTCTCCGATAGCAGGTGCAGAGAGAAGAGTGACATGTCCCTGCCCATCAGAGTCAAGGCAGAAGGACTGTACTGAGAAGATGCTTACCTGCTGTCTGGGCAGGTGGTCTAATGCACGCTGGGCCCCTCTTCCTCAAGTACACACTGCAGAAAGCAGAGCTGAAAGCACACATGAGCCAGGTAAAGTTGGGATGGCTACAGCTGCCCCTGGGAAAACTTGAGGAAGAAGTCTGAACACCTAGGAGCCTCGATGAAGGAATCTAGGAGGTTTCTGAAAGGGAAAAAACCCCGAAATTTACTACCCTTATACCTCGACAAGTGTGTCAGAAGCGAATCACCCTAACATGCTAGAAACACCTTCCACTGATGAAAAGCACAGTGAAGACACTCTACTTTTTCTGTTTGAAAGTGAGTTTCTCCAAGTGTGGCCTCTGCACTACTCTGTCCAGAGAAATACTGACTCAGGTTCTCCATTGGGTGGATCAGAAAATCTGCATGTTTAAGGAGCATCCCAAGGGACTCTTATACACAATGCATTTGCAAATTATTGGTTTAAAAAGGTTCTTTCAGTGTGATGATTTTTAAAACAGTGCTTTCAAACTTTTTACAAATTTTTCTTTCTTTATTTTCTTTCTTTATTTTATTTTTTTGGCTGCATTGGGTCTTCATTGCCGCATGTGGGCTTTCTCTGGTTGCGGTGAGCCAGGGCTACTCTTTGCTGTGGTGCGCGGGCTTCTCATTGCGGTGGCTTCTCTTGTTGAGGAGCACGGGCTCTAGGCGCGTGGGCTCAGTACTTGCAGCACATGGGCTCAGTAGTTGTGGCTCACGGGCTCTAGAGCACAGGCTCGTAGCTGTGGCGCACGGGCTTGGTTGCTCCGCGGCATGTGGGATCTTCCTGGCCTAGGGCTCGAACCCGTGTCCCCTGCATTGGCAGGCGGATTCTTAACTGCTGCGCCACCAGGGAAGCCCTGGCTTTCAAACTTTAATGTGCATCTGAATCCCCTGAGAGCTCTTGAAAAAGTAGGTTCTGATTCAGTAGGTCTGGAGGAAGGCTTGGA
>NC_041221.1:44747592-44778274 GCF_002837175.3 Physeter macrocephalus | reverse complement strand
GCCTGCGCGTCCGGAGCCTGTGCTCCGCAATGGGAGAGACCACAACAGTGAGAGGCCCGCGTACCGCAAAAAAAAAAAAAAAAAAAAAGTAAAAAAGGGAACTTAGAGATATCCAGAGCAGGCTCCCCAGTCAAGGTGAGACTAATGGGCAAGTGCAACAGGATAGAGTGATGAAAGTGTTTTTCTAATGAATCTGGCCTGAGGAGTTCAGACCATGGTTAAAGAGCCTGAAGAAACTCAGACGAGTCAGATGGTGCAAAATCAGTGGAACTGAATGAACACAAATATTTAGACAGGCTGATCTCCTAAGGTGCAAAAATACACAATTTGTATTTTAAGAGTTTGTGTGTGTTTCTTTCTTCAACCCTTGCTTTTTGCTGTGGTTTTGTGTTGTTTATACGCAGAAGGAAGATACTGGTAGTATACGCTATGTGCTAGTTCCCCAGAAAAGTACATTTTTAATCCTTGCAGATGAATCTGGATACATTCCTCGGGCAGATCCCCCCACCGCCCCGCCCCGGGAGGCGTATAGAGCAAAGTGCATTCTCTTTGCAAAGCGGAGCCTGATGCTATACCTTAGCTACACAGTGGCTGGCATCAATGATACCACTCTTTAGAGTTAACAAAGGGTTTGTATACCCACCTGTCACATTTTTTACCCCCTCATTATAAAAAATAAGTAAGGCAATAATTACTGTGCTATTGTGCAATAAAAAGAACTAAGTTACACAGAGTTTTAGGGATTTGTCTAAGGAGCAGACTCAAAGCTAGGGCCGCGCTCCTCCGCGCTTGCCGCCGCCACGGTAGCTGGGGGTCGGGGAGAGGACGAGCTGTCGCGGAGCCCGGAGAGTCCGTCTCGGTCGCTGTTTTTGCCTGAGGACCCTTCCTTCCTCGGTCGCACCCTGACTCCCTTGGTGTCGACGGGGAGTCCCTGCGGACACCTCAGCACGCGGTGGCGATGCCTCTCTTTGCCACCAATCCCTTCGATCAGGATGTCGAGAGAGCAACCGGTGAGATGAACACTGCTGAGGCCTGGGGCCTCATTTTGGATATCCGTGATAAAGCCGGTCAGTCTCACGCTGGTTGTTATTGGATGGATTTAGAATAGTCTTTTGGGACGGTGTAGCCCCATCACCAAGGCCTAAACGCTCTGCTGCAGGGACTATCCACTTTGGTATGAGCTCTGACAGCTGTGTGAGCTTTGGGAGCCCTTCAACGTAGAGCTCGCAGTCACTTTTGGTCCAGCCTTGTGGGCAGCAGACCTCAGTGGACACCATGCAGACCTAAAGAGTGTCTTCGGTCTATTACGAGGAGGGTGAACCATAAAGATCCTCATGTGGCTATGCAGGCTCTGCCTTTTCTAGGAGCATGTGTATCAAATTGCGGCAAGATTTTTCACTTCGAAGTATGTTCAAGAGATTTTGTTAGTGAAGCAAGCAGTGTATTAAAGAAGTGTCACCCTAAAGTGTGTGAAAAATTAAAGCTTCTTATGGTTGAACGGACGGATGAATTTAAGAATCATCCACAGCTTAGTCTAATATCAGCAATGGTTAATAACCTTAAGGAACAAGGTGTTACGCTTCCAGAGTTAGTTACTTAACCCAGAATGGTTAAGTGACTTGCCCAGGGCCACAGCTAGTAGTTGACAGAGCTGGAACTAGGACACAGGCCTCCTGGCCCTCAGTCCAGTGTTCCTTCCACGACACGATCCTGCCTTCCGTTTGATATTGGCTGCAGAACAAGCAAAAGCAAGCCCGGCTCTGGTAGCTAAAGATCCTGGTACTGTAGCTAACAAAAAAGAAGAAGAAGGTTTAGCGAAAGCCATTGAGTTGTCACTGAAGGAACAAAGGCAGCAGTCAACCACCCTTTCCAGTTTGTATTCAGATATCTTTTTGTACTTCTTAGGATTGCTGGGTATATTAACATTTTGGGTCTTTTTAAACCCATTATTTTCCAGCCATTGAGTTGTCACTGAAGGAACAAAGGCAGCAGTCAACCACCCTTTCCAGTTTGTATCCAAGCACATCTCATCTCTCATCTAACCACCAACACGAAGGCCGAAAAGCTCGTGCTGTGTACGACTTGGAAGCTGCTGAAGATAAGGAGCTTACTTTTAAAGCGGGAGAAATTATTACAGTTCTTGATGACAGTGACCCCAACTGGTGGTAAGGTGAAACCCATCAAGGCCTGGGGTTATTCCCCTCTAATTTTGTGACTGCAGATCTCACTGCTGAACCAGAAGTGATTAAAACGGAGAAGAAGATGGTACAATTTAGTGATGATGTTCAGGTAGAAACGATAGAACCAGAGCCGGAACAAGCCTACATGGATGAGGATAAAATGGACCAATTGCTACAGATGTTGCAAAGTACGGATCCCAGCGATGATCAACCAGATCTGCCAGAGTTACTTCATCTTGAAGCCATGTGTCACCAGATGGGACCTCTCATTGATGAGAAGCTGGAAGATATTGATAGAGAACATGCAGAGCTCTCAGAACTCAGTGTTAAAGTGATGGAAGCCCTGTCCTTGTCTACCAAGTTAAGGAATGAAGATCCAATGTATTCCATGTATGCAAAATTACAGAATCAGCGGTATTATATTCAGTCACCTGGTGTTTCTGGTCCTCAGGTGTACCCAGGCCCTCCCCAGCGTGGTGCTTACCCGGTCGCAGGGATCGCACAGACGGGCCAGCTCCAGAGCTACAGCCTTCCCCCGGAGCAGCTGTCTTCCCTCAGCCAAGGAGCAGTGCCACTGCCCGCGAGCCCAGCCCTTTCCAGTCAGCAGGCTCAGGCTTCCGACCTCAACACAATGGGCCGTTCTGTTCAAGGCAGCACGTAGCCCAGCCAGGCTTCAGTGGACAGTCCTCTCTTGCCGCCACTGCCGCCCCCGTCGTCATGATATGCCAGACGCAGGGACCAGCCTGTCCCAGGTGCCGAACTATACTTTAACGTCAGCGCTGCCCCAGCCCAGAGGCAGCTATCAGCCACCTCCGCCCCAGCAGCCGTACTCGCAGAAGGCCCCGCTATAGGACTGGGATTCCTCTTTGTGGCAAACATCTGCTAAAGGCCGATGACAATGTTATGAGATTCTTTGATATCTTAAGATTTGGTTATCCTCAGCTTACAGGAATCGTATCTTGGTCGACAAGTTCCAATATTCAAGAAGGGAGACCTCTCTTCAATTTGCACTGACTTTTTAGAGGCCCTCCCCTCCCCCTCCCCCAGAGGAATGAACCTACTTACAACATTTAATTCCTTTCGTCATATGAAAGAATCAACGCAAGGTGATTTGGCTCGCAAAATTACCTGGTCTGCAAAGCAGTCAAGCTGGCAAGCACCGTTGTGGCAGATGTTGTGTGCATAGATCGCTGTGTGACTTCTCTCGTGGCCACTTTGAATCACAGTGGTGATCATGTGGATATATTTAACACTGTTAACTTAATTGACATTGCTGTTTTATGTTAATCATGAACAACGACCATGTTTCATAATGTTTTGTGTAAATTTAAGATAATTACACTGTCCTTTTAAACTGCAAGAGAACAAAGCTGTAGCATATGTACATGAAGGCATTATGTTGTCCATGTTTCAGTTTCCCATTAAACTGAACCTTCCTTGGAATAAAAAAAAAAACAAAAAACAAAAGCTAGAGCCCCAGTTTTCTGAGGCCTGGCCCCCGGATCTCTTTGCTACACTACAATATTTCCATGGATTATTGGAATCTCATAGACACCCAAAGGAGAGGGGCACTCTGTCCCACTAAATTGAAGCAAGAGCACAATTTCTTCAGGCATAACTGAGAAAGGCCTAGGTGGTTGCAGAAGCCCCAGCTTACAGAGCTGGGGAATGGACTCTGGCTTCCAGCAACATGGCTGACGGGAAATTCTGAAAAAATTTCCCTACAAAGACGTAGAAACACCGGGTACTATACACCAAGCATCTGGTTTTAAAAGCACAGTTAAACTTGTGAGAAAGTGAGATTCACAGGCAGCAAGAAAAAAAGTTGAAACCAGAGTGGCTAGCAGACCCTGAAGAATGGGGCTGCTTGGGACATCTGCTGATCCAGGGAGCTTGGTTCTCTGTGGGGGGACCACAGGCCTGTTGGGATGAGAACTGAGACCCTGGAGAAAGCTAGAGGTCTCAAACATCTACATTCTCAAGTCAAAAGTTGGGTTAGGAAAAAAAAATCCATCCTCTAGCAAAAACAAAGCCAACCAGGAAATGTCTCTATTTCAGCCTTGGTAAAGGCATGAAAAATGAAAACAAAGTAGGTCTTGCCTGTGAATTTATAATCCCAAGCCTGACATCATGGTGATTTAGTATTTACTCTACTTGCATGGTCCAGGAAACTCCAGGTAGAAAAATTATTTTAAAAATACATCTAGTTCATAACACCCCAAGACACCTGGTATTAGGAGGGATGCAGCTTCAACCCAGAGTCTTCAGGATCCTTACATTTAAGAGGAGCCTTATTGAACTGACAGCAAAAATAAGAGACACATGAGAAAAGAGCCATCACAAACTGGGCTCAGCAGAAACAATGGAGAACAGAATTAGACTGCAAGAACTATGGGCATAGGATTATCTAATACAAAATGTAAAATAAGTGTGCTTAACATATTTTTGAAGAAACAGAGGTAACTGTAACCATAAGAATTGAACAAAAGACCATCAAGAATAAATGGGCACTGTGGTGACCTAAATGGGAAGGAAGACCAAAAAAGAGGGCATATATGTATACGTACAGCTGATTCATTTTGATGTATAGGAGCAACTAACACACAACACTGTAAAGCCACTATATTCCAATAAAAATTAAAAAAAATAAAATGCTTATAAAAAGTAAATTAATGTTAATTTAAAATTTTTTTAAAAAGGATAAATGGGCAGTTTTGAAAAGAACCAAATAGAATTTCTAGAAATGTGAAATATAATGATTGAAATTTAAAATGTAATGGGTGGATTAAATGACAGGTATATCACAGCTAAAGAGAATTACTAAACTGGAAGAGAGGGATGAAGAATCACTTCATAATGCTTTACAGAGAGAGAAAGACATGGAAACTATGAAATTGAGGCTAAGAGATGTGGAGGAAAAAAATAGATGTTCAAAATATATCTAGCTGGAGTTCCAGAAGGAGACAATAGACAAATGGAAGAAAGGCAATATTCAAAACAATAATGAAAAGTCTGAATTGGTGAGAGACCTGAATTCTTAGATTGGAGAAATACATCAAATCTGAAGCAAGATAAATAAAAATGAACCCATTACTACAAACATCATAATGAAGCTTTAGAAAACTAAGAACAAAACAATATGAAAAAAGAAAGAAAAAAATCATAAAAAGAACCAGCGATAAAGAAGAGATTACCCAAAAAGGAAAAATAATTAGATACCAGTCTTCTCAACAGCAACAAGAGAATTCAGAATCCAGGGGGACAATTCAAAGTGTGGAAAGAAAATAATTGCCCCTAGAATTGTATACCCTGCTAAACTATCATCTAGGACATGGGGCAAAAAAAGACATTTTCAGAAGAATGTGGGAGGATAGCCTCATACGCTGGGAACTCTTAATCCTCTTCAGGGGATTCTCTATGCCTGTCTCTATATCATTCAAATCTCCATGGTCATAAAAAGTATGGACAGTGCTGTACCTACATTTTATCACATTGGTAACATTTTAAAAAGTATTCAGGCTGATAGCTTCCTTATGTTAGATGACACTGTGCTTATCTTGAGATTGTAGCCATTCATTCTGCACACCCCTCTTTTTTGTTTTGTTTTTGAGAATACATCTGAGTTGCACACAGATACACACATACACACATATGTACACACACACAGTGTTGGGGAGGTTCTGCCAGAGGAGATTTAGTGAAAGGCGGGAAGTTCAGGGCAGTCATACTCAATAACCATTATCGATCTGAGCAGGGTGAAGAGTTTCAGGTATTTTTAATATACCTGCTAAGAGTCCACATTGTGGGCTGAACTGTCTCCCCTAAATTCATATGTTGAAGGCTTAAACTCCCAGTACTTCAAAATGTGACTATTTTTGGAGAAAGGGACTTTAAATGGGTAATTAAGTTGAAATGAGGACATTAGGGTGGGCCCTCATCACAGAGAAACACCAGGGGTGTGTATGCACTTCATGACAACCACATGAAGAGGCAGGAAGGTGGTGACTACCTGAATGCTAAGGAGAGAGGCCTCAGAGGAAACCAGTCCTGCCAACACCTTGAACTTGGACTTCCAGCCTCCAGAACTACAAGAAAATAAATTTCTGTTGTTTAAGTCACTCAGCCTATGGTATTTTGTTATGACAACCCTAGCAAACTAAGACAACCCACTTTTTTCTTTTCAGTGCATGCCTTCCCTCCGTCGGTAACACTAATCAACAGGCTCTGCTTTTTGTCACTGGACATGAAGTTTTCACTTTTCTGGGTCAAAATTCATCTTCTGGATAAGTGACAGAAAGTATACTCCCTTCTTTAACCCCTAGGATGCCCATGCGCTGCTCTGCACCAGCAAGTAATTCAGTCCAGGGCCCGAGCGAGATCCTTAAAGATCTTCCTCCTCTTTTTCCATAAAATTCCTCCTGTGCTCTTTTTCTCACCCAGGACTCCCAAAGAGCAAAAGACTGATTTTCCCCAGCTGTGCCATGACGCTGCTCCCTGCCCCAACTATACCCCAGATGCTCAGTTTGTTGGCTCTAGGGCTTGCGTTGATTCCTAGAAGTGAGATGAATAAGACGTTGAAAGCCCAGGCCAGACAATTCCCCACCCCAGATATGGAAACTCTGGGAGACAAACATTTCTTCTGCTCTGCACCAGAGGCCTGATGCCATCCGGGAAGAAATGCAGAGCACTCCCGCTGCAGCTGGACCCGGGGAGAGCTTTTTTAGCCTTGAGAGCTACAGACCCATGTTAAGCAACTCAAAAGTTCTAAATTACTGAGTATTGTTTTGATATCATTTGCTAGATTATTTTGGTCTCAATAGAGTTTTAAATGTTAAAGTTCATTACATATCTGATAGAATATTGCAGCCTATCTCAGATTCCATTGGTTTTTTAAACACAATGGTACTTGGAGCCTGTTGTTTCCCAGGGTACCTCAGGGGGTAGAACTCAGGAAAGAGGCCTCTCATTCTGGCTTTAATTCCTGTGGATCCAATTCTCCTTGGGATTAGTACCCATGGCCCTGATCCTAATCCACTACTTTTCCTCTTAACACAAGTACTTACAGAATAATTATAGGTAATTATAAAGTTCCCACAAATATTGAGAGGGTTATACATCCTCATCCTGATGAATTAAGATGCAGCCTTAAGAGTTCCTTTGTATAAATATACCATATCCTCTTTATCCATTCATCTGTCGATGGACATTTAAGTAGTTTCCCTTCTTCCTCTTAAAACCTCTGCAGTCATATCTGAAACTCCTTATCCACAATTGGAAGAAACAGACTTAAAATGCAAAAGCATGATGGAGGTCACATTTTAGTGTGAATGAGCTTCGTGTGAACTGTCATTGGCCAATCCAAGTATCGGTGTGAGTGATGATCATACTCTGTTTTGTCTAGAGAGGTAGGGAGAGGAGGAGAGTGAGAGGCTTTGTGTAAATCCTGGCTAGAATTGTAACTTCCTGGTGGGATCTAGCTCCTCTTTGCATCCCTAGCTTCTAGCCAGAGATGCAGGGAGCCCACCAGTGTGTTGAGTGGAAGAGAATGTGAAGAGATTTGAGAGAAGATATTTCTCCCCTGAGGGGGAAAGGATCCCCAAAGACTTGGCAAAAAAGGATCAGTTTCATGATTCCTCATCCCTTTAATGTTTTTTCCTTCCCTTAGGCAACTTTGCTTGCACAGTTTATATAGAAACTTTGTGTGCTTTTTGTTTTTACAATGTTTAGTTCCCAGGGATCTTTTAATTAAAAGCTTACTGCTCTTATTTTCGATCCCACGCATTGAGGCGCTTAGTAAATGCTCAATAAATGCCTGCCCCTTGTTCGCTCTCCTTGGTAATTATGTTCTAGAAATAGAAGTCTATTACTGAGCTGGATTATTATTTTCCTCCCCACTATGCACTTTTGTGCCTCACAAACATTTATGGTTAACCTAAGAAAAGGAGAACAGAATGTAATTTTTTGGTTTTCTCTAAGTGGGTTTTTAAAGTCTGCATGCATGTGCAGAAAGATATTTGATTGAAGAATTTTGCTTAGAAAATGGGGACAGAATCTTTTCCACAGGGTCTCCTTCACTTTCAACAAGTTTTACCAATTCCGAACTATAGGAAGAAAGAGCTGCAATTGATGATTCGGTCAACTGTTAAGGAGAGGCCGAGTTTTGGATGAAGAATTCCTGCCTTCTCTCCAAATCCCTGCTGGTTGAGATAAGGAATCCTCCCATTTATTTATGGGACAAAAGGCATTTTGAAAGTCTGAGCCTTTCCTGAGACATGATGCCTCTAATGTTTTAGGCTGGCCATTCTGGAAAACATGGACTGTTTGTATGTGCTGAGAACACTGAACATACTACTCATTCTTTTAAAAAATTTTAATAACATTATTAAAGGTTACTTTCCATTTACAGTTATTACAAAATATTGGCTATAGTCCCCATGTTGTATAATACATCTCTGAGACTATCTTACACCCAATAGTTTGAATCTCCCATTCCCCCCACCAAAAGTGCCCCTTCCCCCTCAACTGGTAACCACTAGTTTGTTCTCTATATCTGTGAGTCTGCTTCTTCTTTTTTTTAATAAATTTATTTATTTTGTTATTTTATTTAATTTATTTATTGTTTCTGGCTGCCTTGGGTCTTCATTGCTGTGCACGGGCTTTCTCTCTAGTTAAGGTGGGCGAGTGGGGGCTACTCTTCGTTGCGGTGCACGGGCTTCTCATTGCGGTGGCTTCTCTTGTTGCGGAACACGGGCTCTAGGCGTGAGGGCTTCAGTAGTTGTGGCATGTGGGGCACTGGCAGGTGGATTCTCAGCCACTGCGCCACCAGGGAAGCCCTGTGAGTCTGCTTCTTTTATGTTATATTCACTAGTTTGTTGTATTTTTTAGATTCCACATATAAGTGGTATCATGCAGTAAATTACCTTTCTCCGTCTGACTTATTTCACTTAGCATAATGTCCTCCAAGTCCATCCATGTTGCTGCAAATGGCAAAATTTAGTTCTTTTTTTTATGGCCTCATACTACTCATTCTTAACTCTTGTAAATGAAGTATCACCAAGCCTCTATTTCAGATGAGATCCTTTCTAATCACCCCTCAATATATGTCATGAGGCTATCTTTTGCTTTGGGAAAACCATTAAAAAAAAATCATATTAAGTAGTCGGATGCAAGCTAGCACAGGTGATAGCAAGAATAAGGGCTGGAGGTAGGGTCTACGGTTTTGAATCCCAGCGCCACCACTTGCTGGCTGTGGGACCCTGAGCAAGGCAGTTTGTCTCCCTGCGCCTTGGTTTCTCATCTGTATAATGGGACTAAAAAGAGCGCCTGCCTCGCTAGAGATTTTGTGAGGATTCAATGAGAAGATGCAAGTAAATCGTTCAGCCCAGTGCCTGACACATAGGAAACCCTCAGTGAGTGTCAGCAGTGGTTCTAATCTATTATCGGTCATTAACTGCACCATTTTTCGTGATATATTTCTAGAAAGAAGATGATGTTTCCTCTTTCCTTTCTAAAACACAAGAGAGTTATTGAACACTAAACACTGTGGCTGAAGGGCTATTTAGGAATGAAAAAAATCTCCAGACCTCATCATTTTAAACCTCTAAGTTTTATCCACAGTTTTGTAAAACCACTTTTAAATCATTTGGCTTTTCAGTAGTAGCGTAATATGCAATATTTTAAAAAGCAGATGTTTAAAAAGCAGTATTTTTAAAATGGGGGATTAAATTACATATAATGTACAGAAAGAAACTCTATTCTTTTTTAGGGGTTTGGTTCTATTTATAAATCCATTTCCTCTTCCTATTTAAACCCAAACAGTTCACATTCCTGCATAAGTTTATGGTTATTGGTGTTTCTGTGGAAACAACCACCTAGGAAGTGGTATTTCTCAGCCTAAGAGCTTTGCCTTAAGTTTTCTTGGCAAGATGAGAAAAGGGTGTTTCATGTCCATAAAACCTATAATTTTAGCATAATCATCAGATAATAAAGATAATAACAGAGTTGTAGAACTTTAAAAGTAGAACATTAGATCCCATCTAGGCCAACCCCCTCATTTTACAGATGAGTAAATACCATATGCTTGGACCTTGTTTTACAGTCCTAAGAGGGTTTTCATATAGTTGTATCATTTGCCTTCTCAACAACCCTTTGAGGTAGTCAGAAGGTAGGTTTATTTATCTCCACTTTGTGGATAAAGAAACGGAGGCTTTGGAAGGATGAGTGACTTGCCTAAGCTATGGAAGGTGTCAGTCAATGGACACATCTACAGCTCCAGCTTTCCACTGCCTTGTCGATACTCTTTCCACCAACGAGCTGGATACCACTCAGGACTCTGCATGCCTACAGGACTGTCTAGACTTCAGTTCTCCCAGGCTGGATACTTTTGGACTTTGAAAGCCTGCCACGTGTAGAACTAACCCCAACTCCACCGCCTAACATGATACATGAGGCCTCCCACGCCTGGCCTTTGTACATCTCTTCAGCCTCATCTTCTACCATGGCTGGGCTCCACTTTTTGTTCCAGCAACTCTAAAAGCAGTTACTTCTGCTCATATCCTTCCATCTTAGTGTTTTTACCCAAACCAACTTCCTTTAAGAATGAGCCTGAGATGCTCATCATTTTTGTCCTGCCCCCATATACCCTTCCTGAGAACCTACCCTAGCCATAGTTCTCAAAAAGGCAGGTCTACACACTACCTGACTTTCCCTGAAACTGATCGTACCAGAGGTGGCCATGAAATGCAGAGAGAGAGAAAAATGAAGAGATGTGTGGGCCTAAGGAAAAATAGGAGGCCACATGGCTCTGGAAAGACTGATGAAAACACAGAAATTATCTCTGTTCTTGGTAACTTTACATTACCTGGTTCCAAACCCTAGCAAGGCTTCCACAAGATACTCCTGTATAATCCACAAATCCCCACCTTGGCAGTGAGATGCTGGTCAACCAGCTCTTAAAGAGCAAACAACAAGGTCCTGATTTATAGTGATTGCCAACTTCCAAGGTGTAAATACTCCCACCATGGACTATTTCAAGCTATCATGATGTCTCTGAATGCAGAGTGGGGGAGATGTGCCTTTTGTGAGCTTGTATAAGCTGGCTCTAGCTCACTATTGCCTTGGGCTTAAGCTAAAGTAGGTGGGTTCCCGTTCCTTGCAACCAAATACTATATCAGATTAAGACATCATTTATTGGCTAGTTTATCGATCATCAATAAATAAATGAACACTCTACTTTTCAAACTATGCCATAAGGCTTTAAGGGCTGTCCTGTGCCATGCATGAATCAGGACCACCAGCCTTTGCTCCTTTGACAATTTCTTGTATCTACTTCTCTGGTTTTAGCAATTTATCCTGCCTTTAGCTGTGTTGCTTAGTGTGTGATAGATGATTCTTTGTTTGGTATCTTAGTAACAAAATGTAACAGAGCTTCATTTACTTGTATCTCTTTTTCTTGAGTCTTGTAAAACACTTGCTTTTTGCGGAGAAAATATAGAACTGTGGTCATTCTTCCAATGATACATATCTGCTTTCTTTGTGTCCAATGTATGGTCTTTTACTCTGTTCCCATGCTTTTCTATGTAGACAATAGCTTCTTGCTGTAATACCAAATCATATGTAATTTCTAGAAGACATTTTAAATGGCAATTAAACTCCACGTTAAATGTTGCAAATAACTCAGACAAACTGATGACAAAATGACCAAGGTTGCTCTTTTGCAGTAATGACAATTATGTTATGACAGCTTGCCTGGCCTATAGCTACTATGCCTCCAGTGATTATAAGACAGATCTCAGTTTTGGAGATGTTACAATGTGGAAAACAGCACATCTTAGAATAATCTCCGCTACAGAAAGAATGTTGGCTCAGCTATCACCTCCTCCTCCTCCTCCTCCTCCTCGGAAATAGACGCCTTTCCAACCATCTTCTCTTTCTCCCTTGGAGCTGGGCTAAGCACCCTTCCTTGGGTCCCCATGGTACCCTGCGTACAGCTCTGCTTTTGCACTTACCTGCCTATCATGGTGTCACTGAATGCAGAGTTGGGCAGACATGTGGTGTCCTAAATATCTGTTAACCTGAGGAATGGAGCTTCAATACTCTTCGGGTCCACAGTAGAGTGTCTGACACATAAGAGGCCCCCAGGAAGTGCTTAATGACGGATTTGTGAATCCTAGGAGAGAGGGCTCATCTTTCAGGCCAGCAGCATGCAAAGTTCTGAGTTGGACAGCCCCTGTCTGTCCCAGTTCCTCTCTTGCAGCAAACCACCCCCGACCATCCCTACTGGTTATTATCAAAATGCCAGAGTCCAGTGTCCTCTTGCTTACACTCTCTCCCATGGCCTTGATGTGGGAAACCAAGTCATACTAAAATTCTGATGAGCAATAATAGCGTCGTGCTTACTCCTCCAAGACAGCTCATACCTTTTGCCAGGAAGTTAGAATGAGCTAACTCACAGAAGAGAATCTCGGTAAGAATTTTGGGCTGATGTGAGGACAGGCTGTTTTTCTGAGCCGCCACAATCGTACCACTTAAATGCTTGCCTGAGTTCACTTTATAACCTAATTTTGGGCCATGATATACTCATGATATTCTCAGGAAAGCCTGTATCATCTCTGCATTTCAATCTCCTGCTCTGGGACACTTTCTTCCATTTTTATGGGATTGGGTTGGACAGGGGGCCCAGCACTCCCGAGGGCCGACCTGTAAGGGAGGCCACTGGAAGAAACCAAGTTTCCTCTTCTCTACAGGGTGACCCACTTGCTTGACTAAGTCAACCATGTTCCATCATCTCCCATCCAAGAGTCACAGCACCCAACTCAAGTCATGATGATACTCTGTTCTCCCTAAATGAGGAAAATACTCAATCTTTTGCAGATCTTCCTTCTTGATCTCCATCCTGGATGTATCTCATTCTCTTCTATTTGTTTTCAAAACTTCCAAAAATAAAAGTTACTTCTGATATTTGATTTTCTCACAATGCTCTTTCTTCCACACGTTGCTTGACTGTCCAAGGTCTAACCTAAATGAGGAAAGTTGAAGAAGGAAATGCTACTTATAGGTACCAATGAAATAAACAACAGTGATTCAAAAAATTACATACAGTTTTCCTGGGTTTGGTGTCTTGCACACTGGGATACTGGAAGGAATATCAAAGGATTGGAAAGTGGGGCCCCATCCAACTTCTAGCTCCTGTTGATTTAATGTTCAGACAGAGGTGGACGGAGGGGTGCCCTCTCCCCTGCTTTGCAAAGGCAGAACTAAGCCTCTGATAACTTTTCTTCTACAGGGAGGCTCTGTGGATACAGGACTTCAAGAATGAAACACTTAATTATAACCAAACATGGAGCGAACGAAGGAATGAGAGCTGAGTTGGGCTGTTTTATGTGACTCCTGCCTACAAAAGAAGCAGCTTCTTCCAAATTTTGTAAGAGATCAGTGACAAGCTGGAATTTTTCATTTCTGGGCACAGTGAGAAGTTACATTTAAAGAACCATCCTTGTTTATATTTCAAAAGCAAGTAAGTTCCGGCTCACCACTGTGGTGAGCTTTGAGGCCGTTGAATGTTCTTGGAACTTTCATATGGACAATAATTTCATGACTGGGGAAAAATATTTCAGTCATTTCCCTAACTCTAATAGTTTCCATCCATAACCCCAAAAAGGAAGGTAAAAAATAAACGGATATGATGAGGTTATTGCTCCTGAGTCTTTGTTACTGTTGAGTGAGCCAACGACAGGGATGTAGGAGAGGGTCTGTGCCCACTTGTCCTCTCTCACCCAGAACCTCTTTTGCGTAGCTGCTTGTATACATCAGGGCTTGATACAATCTGCGGAGGTAGAAAAGAGGTTTCTTTTCTTTCCTTTTTTTGAAATAAGATATCCATTTCATGTGAGAAAGAAATCTGTGTCCTTGGCCTTATAATACGGATATTTATCAAGTGTCTAGCAGGGACCAGAAAATTACAACTACTATTCATAATCCTTACAACCCCCATTACACGGATGTGAAAACTGAGACTAGGGAGTTCAAATGACTTCACCAAGACAATAGAGCCAGACTATGGCTGAGCCAGGCTTTGAACACGTTCTTCTCCAACTCCAAAACTTACATTCTTTCCCTTCTACTTTGCGGCCAAGTAAACTCACCAGCCTATGTTGGAATAAGGTCTGAATTCTCCCTTCTGTTTCCACTCTCACTTGGACTACTGCAGAACCTCCCACCAGTCTCTTTGCTTTTCCTCTTCCCTGCGTTCACCTCTCCTGCCCAATCCCCAAAGCCAAAGTAATCTTCAAACGCCGTAAATCAATGTCCTGCTTCGAACATTTCAGTGGCCTCCCATCACGCTCAGAATCAAACCCAAACTCCTCACCCCAGCCTGCAGGACCCTGTAAGATCTGACCACTCTCTTGCCCCCCACCTCACCTCACACCAGTCCCTTCTTGTTCGCCGGGCCCCAGCAGAGCTATCTTCTCTCTCTTCCCTCCACATGCCAAGCCCTTTCCTCCTCAGGGCCTTGGCACTCACTGTTCCCTCTGCTTGCAGTAGCATTCCCTGCATCTTCACTATTTTCATCCTTTAGGTCTCAGACCTCCTCAGATAGCTCTTCCCCGGCCACCTCATCGGATGTGGCAGACCCCCTCCCCCAATCACTCGCTACCATCTTGCCTGACTGTTTCCTTGTAGCACTTACCACGAATTGCAATCCTCTCATTTTCTTATTTATTTTTTCTGGTTCAGTGTTCTATCACCACTAATAGAATGTAGGGTCACGAGGATGGGGACTTTATTTTGATCAGCACTGGGTCCTGAGCAGTAAATATTTGTTGAGCCATGGAGTCCCTTATATTATGTGGCCCTTGGTCTTTCAGTGCTTAGGAAAGCTTCCTCCCTCTGCTTTAGGACCTGACTCTAAATCCATACCTCCTGGGGAACCCTCCACTTCCAGACCGGTTATTCCTAAATCCCTTCCCTAAGTTAGTACCAGCTTTCTTAAGAGGAGTATGTTCTAAACAGGACCTAATATATTATGAGGACTTCCACTTGTCAAACGATAAATGTGAAACACTGGAAAAATGTATTGCTGTGGAGGGTTGCCATTTTGTAAGTCCAGTTGTGACATCCGTATGTTACTGTCCAACCATGTCTCTAGTAGCAATACATACTTTAGATCTCTCTTCATAGTAATGTTCTTGTGGGTTTTTTTGGTTTTCGGTTTTGGATAGCTGACTTCAAGTGCAACTCAAGTTTACTACTCTTTCTCTGTCTTCTCTTTTGGTTCTTTTTTTCAAATGTTTTTTATTTGATAAGTTTATTTATTTATTTATTTTTGGCTGCACTGGGTCTTCGTTGCTGCGAGCCGGCCTTCTCTAGTTGTGTTGAACGGGGGCTACTCTTCGCTGTGGTGCGCGGGCTTCTCGTTGCAGTGGCTTCTCTTGTTGCAGAGCATGGGCTCTAGGTGTGCGGGTTTCAGTAGTTGAGGCTCACGGGGCTTAGTTGCTCCGTGGCATGTGGGATCTTCCCGGACCAGGGCTCGAACCCGTGTCCCCTACAATGGCAGGTGGATTCTTAACCACTGTGCCACCAGGGAAGTCCCTCTTCTGGTTCTTACAACAGAATATTACATATGCCTAGAATTCTAAAATGTGCCCCTCTGATATTTGTGACTAGAGACACCAAGTTCTAGGAATACAGCTCACCTTAAGAGGAATTTAAGTTGCTTTTATTCACACAGTGCTTTTGCAATCAGCAAATATGAGACTCTTCCGTCCTCCTCTTCTCTACATGTCTATATTTGCAGTTTACAAAACACATCTGAATTACAGATCTCATTCACAGCCTGTGGAGTTGGTAAAGAAGAAACGACCCCCGTTTTACAGAGGAAGAAAGCAGCTCAGAGAGGTTGGGAATCCCAAGCTGTGTCCCAGCTGGCCACCCTCAGGTCTTTGGGGATGAAGCTTCTACTTCATTACTGTCACAGCGTGGTTTTCATAAGAAAATAGAGTCACCTTTAAAACAGGATCATCAAAAGGCTGATTAAATCAAGTTGTGTATGACACACACACACACTTCACAGGCTGCTGAAGGGTCGAGTTCTCTTCATCTAGAACAGCGGTTTCTGAGGTTTTCCTCACAAAGATGCCTCTTTTTTTTTTCCTTTTCCATTGTGGATTCACCGGACACAGAGGGTCCAATGGCCAATCAGATTTTGATCCTTTTATATAACTAGCATGTTTATGTGGACTTCATTAGATTCCAGTCAAAAGCGATGAATTTTTGTTTCACTTCCATGTGTAGCCTCACCGTGGGTAGATTTAGTTGTTTTCTTCCACGAGTTTTAAAACTTTGATAGGAACACAAGGCTCCCTCCCTTAATACCACCTTGAGAACCCTCAGTGACCCGGGGATAATTTGTGCGTAGGGTCTGAGTGTGTGTAATCTAGGTCTATACTGGGAAAGGCATTTATGAAATCAGGTGGAGTGCAAGATAAGTCATCCTTTAAGGCCTGTCCAAAGTCTTCTATCATAAGGCAGTTTGAAACATTACCTGAAATAACGAGTTACAGCTGCGGGCGGGCAGGCAGTTCTTCCCCTAATCCATCATTTATTGTAGTGATACTGAACTTTGAGGGGTTATTAGGTTTTTCCAATTTCCAGAACAAAAGGCAGTCATATACCTTCAGCTGAAGGATACAAGGGATGATATTTTCCTTTTTAAAGAAACATTCTATACAGATGTACACATGTACAGATGTATATTATTTTATTCTCCCCAAAGCTCTGTGAGTATTGTTATCTTTGCTTACAATGGAGGAGACCGAGGCAGAGAGCAATTGAGTCTTTGGTCCCAGACCACCCAGAACATCAGTAACAGAGGAAGAACTCAAACCTGCTTTCAGACTCTGCAGCCTAATTCCCTCAGAGGCCTTCCACTGGCAGCTTCGGGGGCTTCTCACACAGGATTGGACCACATCGTGAGATCCCTTTGGTGGAGTTTTCTGAAATGTTCAAGTTGGAGGAAGAGAAAGTGCTAATCACGTAATATCACTTCTGAGGCCTCATCCCCACTAAATTCCTGGTAACAAATTTCTAATTTGACTTGTTATGAATCCGCCAAGATAACCCTGCCATTGGATAACAAGCTGCTAAATAATTGGAAGTTAGTCGTTTTCATTTTAAGGGTGCGTGAAATCTATGCCTGGCCATTCTAGGGGGAAAGAGGAAGCTGATTTGATAGTTGTGAGGTTTTCCGTGTACCTATGCCCCTTCCATCTGGACACAGACATACTCTGAAACAATGTGGCCATTATTATAACACGATGGTATGGAATTTGGTCCTTGGGTGTCGGAAGATAAATTATGTTAGCTTGACAGTAGTCTTGGCTCTGTTTAAGCTGCCTCTCTTTCTGGAGTCACATTTTCAGGGTCAAGAACAAACTAACTTGCCCACACTTTACAGCTGAGCAGACTTGATAAGCAACTAGAAGGCTAGTGCCAGAGGGACTCCATGGATGAGTGACCCGTGCAGTCACCCAGAGCCTGCTCTTGGTTAATGCTCAGCTGTTGCCATCTTGGAATTCTTACTAAGTTTTGAACAAGGGGCTCTGCATTTTCAGTTTGTGTTGAGTCCTCCCAATTATGTAGCTGGTCCTGCTTGGTGTCTCAGGATATTAGCCTCAGAGACAGTGATCCGGCCAGGTCAGAGCGCTGTCAAGATTTGAGGTCTCCTGAGAGAGCTTGGGGATGAGCCAATATACTGCTGACAGATCCAAGAGTGTGGGTCAGGACTGAAGGGGTGCCACAAAGCCCCCAGTCCTCAGCAGGGGCAGAGGGTGCTGCCCATCACCTGGCAGAAGGTTCTGTCTCAGTTGAAGCCAATGAGGTGGAGGCCTGGCACCCAACCTCAAATGCCAAGAAGATATGGAATGCCCCCAGGATACTAGTCTCTTGTTTGGGGCCCACAGACCTACTTAATCTACTTAACAGAGTGTTGGGCATGGCATGGTCAGATGGGAAACAGGTTCAGTATCCAACAGGCTGCAAGCTTTTGGATTTTTTTAAAACCCTTTTAGTTCAGAAAGCACTTTTATTTTTTAGATGTTAACCTTTATACTTATTATAGAGTAATATGCATTGAGAAACAGTATTTCATTACTGATGAGCAGAAAAAAAAATGTAAATATCACCCAGAGTCCCACTCCCAGGAGATGATCATTGTTAATATTTTAATGTACATATATACATATATATATACTTTAAAAAAATAATAGGATTATACTGTATATGGAATCATTTAGTTGCTTTTTTTCATTTAATATTTTGAGAACATGCTCCCATGTCATTATATATTTTACTACTTCATCCCATTAAATCTACCATGATGTTAGCCACGTTTATAGCTTATTGAACTAACCTCTATAGTTTGATGTTTAAATTGTTCCTCATTCCTTGCTATTTTAAACAGTGCTGTGATGAACAGGCATGTAGCTATTTTTGCAATCATCCAGGACTACCTCTTTAGAATAATTTACTAGAAGTGAGTTTTCTGAGTTAAAGATGTGAACATATTGAGAGATCCTTGTCCAGTTGGCTCAAAGAACTGTTGAAACAATCTCCACTCTCACCAGCAGTGTAGACTAGTTTGGGACATGTTCTTAGAGTCCTGTGGAGACTCGGTTTTGTGGGTGGGTGGGAGGTTGTGATTCAAACCTAGAAGAGGATCCTTCTGGAATCTCATGGAATTTCTAGAATCGCAAGTGGTCAATAGGATGGGCGTGCAAATGGCGGTACTTTTTATGATTTGGAGTCTAGCAGTCAGTACGGGTGAAAATCATCCTAAAGAGATTACTGCTGAGAGGTCGCCCAAATATTCTGCTTGCATATGATTGCACCTTCTAGCTTTATGTAACTGTGTAATCACATGGCGTTGAATCAAGGATTTATAAAAATTGCACTAAACCCATGTTCTATAATTTGAAAAAACAAAATAAAACAAGACTTTGGCTTTTTTGCTCCTTATTTAATCATTAATAATGTTTGGTTTGTTTGGGTTCCCTGCCCCCTCCCCTTCCAGATACCTTTAAGATTTTTCTCTTTTGTCACGAAGAGAAGCAGAGGTCATATACTATGTCTGACCATTCACAAGTCAGGTCCTTAATCTTCAGCTTCCTTTGTAAATAAAAATTTCAGCTCAAATTTCTTTTGTATTTATAAACACTGAGCTTCATAACCCCCAAGTCCCACTTTGTATCAGATTTCTCTTTAGGGAATCCATTTGTAATCCTTCTCTACAAAGCAGGCCTGCTTCTGGAAAAAAATCAATAAGAGGGTAACATAAGTCAATCTACCAGAAGTGCAGCTGGATTTAGAGGCTGGGTCAATCATAGGACCCTTTATATTTATTTATTTCTTATAGCCAACAAAGATTTTTATTATTATACTATAGGGGTGATAGATATAGAATAGAATCAGAGTTCTTAAAAATTATTACAGGCTCCACAGAGACTTTCTAGTGAGTGGATATGTGATGTACAATGTCCTTTGAAGATAAATCTCCCCCGTGGATTATGGGTGATGCTCCAGGAAAACATGCTAATGTCAGGAAGAACCATTACCCACCAATATGCTGATAGTCATTTTCAGTGACTAGTGGTTTGGGTCTGTGGTGTGTTTATTTCCCTACGCAAAAATGCAATGGATTATATAACCTCTGCAGTGGGCAGTCTTAGAATTCCCATGGTGCAGTGGCTCATTCTTTTAAAAATGCATTAAATATGAATGAACCACTTCTCATTAATGGTAGCGTACATTATTTTCTTTCTTCTGTCTCTTCTTTCCCTTTCTCCTGCACGCAGCCCTGTTTTCTGTTACCCGCTCCTCGCCCACACTCATTTTCATTGCTTTCAGAGCTTACTCTCACATCCCTTTTTACTTTCCTTTGTAACAACTCCAACACATTTCCTTTTACATTGGTGATTGTTGCTTAGCTTCTCTCCCTTGCTTTTTCCACCAAACCTTGTTTATTTTCATTTTTCTCCCAGTGGTCTAATTTTCCTCCGGACCTGTCACATTTAATTGAGGTTTGCAGCATGGTTAAGATGAAGAAAGTCTTTTCTTCTCGGGCTCAAAAAGGAAATTATAGTTTCAGTTTATACAGTTTCAGTTTATCCTAGATTACTGACTCTCTTGAATAGAATCCTCAGCTCTTTCTTTTATCAACCCAGTCAAGGAACAGTTTTGTGCTCTGTATAGAACACACCAGGGGCATGTAGGTTCAAGATGTGTGTTTCTGAGTTCTCAGTGTTGCTTTCTTAAACATTATGCAACATTCTTATCACCAGCTTCACCCCCTTTTTCTCTTTCACTGCCTCTGCTCTTTATGGATGTTTTGAACTAGAATTCATCCTTCTTGCCAAAGGGGAACTTAGTAGCCCTAAGATCACTGATCAGAACGCAAAAGATATTTAAAGAGAGGTGTTAAACTCAGATGATCACCCTGAGAGGCTCCCTCATTTGTGGAGTAAGAAGAAATTGAAGGAGCATTGAAAAAGAATTCTGGAACAGTGAATAGTTATGAGATGTGTTTCGTGTGGGGAACAGTTTCCTCTGCTTGTGAGTCTTTATCATCGCTGGACATGTGTCTCTCTTTTGGAGTGTCTCTGGAACATAGATATCCATGTGAGAGGAACATCTTATACTTTTTTGAGGTCTTGCTCAAGTCCATTCTTAAGTGAGTGCATGTAGGGGATAATATGAATTCTAAAATGTTCAGTATCTCAGACTCTCCACTGAGTCATTTCCTTATTTTTATTAATTGGCTTAGACCCAACTACAGAATGGAAAGCTATTTTTATGCATTTGCTCACAACTGAGAGATCTAACACAAGACTTAAGCAACACAGTCTGCCAGTTTAAAACAGGAAAAAAATGCCTTACTATATTCCATTAAATTAGGCTGACAATATGTTTCACATCTTAAGATCATCTTTACCTCTTAAAACATTCATAGATAGGTTAACAATAAACTTCGGGGGATGTAACAGTGCTTAGAGTTAACGAGGATATTCTCTCTATCATTTTCCCTCTATGTGGCTTCCTTGGGATATATTTTGTCTTGCTTGACTTCTTCGTAGTCTGACGGATTGAAGCTCTATCACATACAAGTGCTCTGGAATAAGATGTGACTCACGTCCTCACTCCATTGTAAAAGTCATAAAGGCAGTAACTCAAGTGTATGGCCGACTCAGTAACTGCCCAGCATTATCTTTATTGAAAGTATCCTGCAATCTAGAAATCAGAAGTGAAATAACCCATGAAGTCATCCTGCCCCTGCTATTCTGGGCCAAGGTAAGAGTTTTTCTGGGCTATTTTTCTATTACTCTTTCAATTTAGTTTTATAACTATCAGTCATGCAAAAACTCTGATCATTTATTTGACAGATTTCTATTCTAACTAGCTGCAAAATGATAGAACTTATCACTAATAAGCAAAGCACCTCTCCTGAGATGAAGTAGCGTTTATTTTTTAAAGAAATAAGAGATGGGAGGCCAGCCCATCAAACCCAGGAAAACCTATGGGATGATTAGAAAGTTATTCATGAATTCCAATCTTGTCTGTGTCTAGGTGTGGAGTAGTAAGGTTTACCATGGGATGGAATTTGTCCAGGCAGCATGCCTGGGGCAGCGGAGAAAGGTCTATATGTCTGAGGGAAAGGACTGCCCACTGAGCCATCGTCTTCCTTCTAGCTGTCAATGCTGAGCATGGGAAGACTAGAAATAGACAGGAAAGGGAACCTAGGTAGGTGGATTGGCCAGAGTAGACAGAGCAGTAGATTGAAATGAGCATCAGTTCTAGAAATGCAGGTCTGATTGTGGCTCCCAGCCCCCTACAAGATGATCTCCAAGTCCTTTAGTTTGGCGAAACTGTGGCCATCAATGTTCCACTCGGCCCCAGTGTTTGTTTCATTCCTGACTCCTTGGGCGATCTGCCCCCTCTCTCTGGAATACCCACTTCCCCTGCCTACTCGAAATATTTGAATTTGTTTTTATCAAACTTAGTTTAGCTCTCATTTCTTTGGGAAGCTTGCACTGACCCCAGAGACAAAGTCCATAGCTCCCTTTCTGCCAAGTGCATGCTCTGATTGTTTTACTTACCCAAAGCCGTGTAATTTATTTATCTACTTGATTTTTTTGTCTGTTTCCTCGAATCGACTACGAGCTCCCTGAGGACAGATCTGTGCCTTTATTCAAGTTGTGTCTGCTGTGCCTAGCACAGAACCTAGCACAGAGCAGGAGCTCATGACATTTATGTAGAGTGAATGAATGAATGCATGAGCGAATGAGAAAGGAGGCACAGTTTTGGTGTTAGGAATTTAGGAGAGCATCCAGAGATGCCACAGCGGGTGTTTCTGTATTGTGGTGGTGCTTGGATTAAATGTTTTCTAAGAAAATGCCATTCATCAAATAGCTTTCCTGACTTTTACGGGGTCATAGATTCAGCACGAAGGAAAATTAGAAATCATCTTTTTCAACATCCCACTTCAAAAGAGAAGTCCCTTCTAGGGCATTATTGACAGCGAAGCACCTGGCTTGCACTGGAATACCCTAGCGGCGGCGATTTACCAGGGAGTCCGCTCTAGCCTCAGATGGCTATGTTTGTCGTTCATGATTGGGCATAATTTGCTTCTTTGAAATCTTCATCTGAGTAAGCTCTCGGTAAAATTTAGCTATTAATATTGTCATTTTCTTTTTCTCTTCGTGAAAAATACCTAAAGGCAGTTATCAAGGTTTCCATCTCTTTTCAAGTTTAATTTCCCCGATGTCTTAAACCCAAGACTTGGTTCCCAGATCCCTGACCCTCCTGGCCCCTTTCCTCTTACTTGCCATGAGACACACCAGCCACCAGCGCGTGACCAGCGCTTCTTGCGATCTGCTCTCTTCGACATTTCCTGGCTCAGTTCATTCCAGAGAAAGGCCCTTTTCATCCGTCTGCTCCATGCTTATCAGAAACAAATGCCCAAAGCAGAAGGCTGAAGTTGTGATCAGTTGGTATGGGAGAAAGATATATATGGGCACACAAATAAGAATCAAATCCCGGGTAGTAGTCATCTGCCAAAGGAGAGCTCGGTAGGGAAAGTGATTCTAAATAAGTGATCAGGGACAAAGGAAGCTCATATTTTAAAGAATTTGATAATATTAAGTAGAAATTATAGAAGAAAGCAAGCTTTCTTTCTGTACTATTTATTCACACATTGCTGTTTGCTCATCGAAAAGCAAAACAAATAACCTTTATTTCTTGGCAGCAAAGCCATTTCAAGCTCAAATAATAAACTGAATTGTCAGAGAATCAGAGACTCGTGGGAGATTGAAAATAGTTTCTACTGCACAGAAACTGAGATCATACATTGCATATATGAGATTCTTTTTTTTTAATGAAGTATAGTTGATTTACAATGTTGTGTTAATTTCTGCTATACAGGAAGGTGATTCAGCTATACATATATGTATATTATTTTTTAAAAATATTCTTTTCCATTATGTTTCATCATAGGATATTGAATATAGTTCCCTGTGCTGTACAGTAGGACCTTGCTGTTTATCCATTCTATATATAATTGCTCACGTCTGCTAACCCCAGCTTCCCACTCTCTCCCTCCCCCAAGCCCCTCTCCCTTGGCAACCACATGTCTGTTCTTTGTGTTCAGGAGTCTGTTTCTGTTTCTCAGATAAGTTCATTTGTGTCACATTTTAGATTCCACATATAAGTGATATCATACGGCATTTGTGTTTCTCTTTCTGACTTACTTCACTTAGTATGATAATATCTAGATCCATCCATGTTTCTACAAATGGCATTATTTCATTCTTTTTTATGGCTAAGTAGTATTGCATTGTATATATGTACCACATCTTCTTTATCCATTCATCTGTCGATGGACATTTAGGTTGATTCCATGTCTTGGCCGTTGTAAACAGTGCTGCTATGAACATAGGGGTGCATGTATCTTTCTGAATTATAGTTTTATCTGGATGTATACCCAGTAATGGGATTGCTGGGTCATATGGTAGCTCTATTTTTAGTTTTCTGAGGAACCTTCATATGATTCTCCACAGTGGCTGCACCAACTTACAGTCTCACCAACAGTGTAGGAGGGTTCCCTTTTCTCCACACCCTCTCCAGCATTTGTTATTTGTAGACTTTTTAAAGATGGTCATTCTGACTGGTGTGAGGTGATATCTCATTGCAATTTTGATTTGCGTTTCTCTAATAATTAGTGATGTTGAGCATCTTTTCAGCACATGAGAGATTCTTAAGTTCTTCTTGGATGGCCTGGGGGGAAAACAAAGCAAAAGAGTCTCCTTTTTGAAAAACTTATATGAATTTTAATATTAGCCACCATAAGTAAATGCATTTTTAATATCACAAATATTTATAGATGTAGTCATAACCTGTTTTAATATTTAGTAAAATACAACCCTTTATTTCTTTTTCTTTTTTTGCAGCTTTGACATTTTCTTGAAAAAAATATTTGACATTGGGCTTCCCTGGTGGCGCAGTGGTTGAGAGTCCGCCTGCCGATGCAGGGGACACGGGTTCGTGCCCCGGTCCGGGAGGATCCCACATGCCGCGGGGTGGCTGGGCCCGTGAGCCATGGCCGCTGGGCCTGCGCGTCCGGAGCCTGTGCTCCGCAACGGGAGAGGCCACAGCAGTGAGAGGGCCGCGTACTGAAAAAGAAAAAAAAAAATTTGACATATAACATTGTGTAAATTTAAGGTGTACATGTTAATTTGATACCCTTATGTATCGTAATATGATTACAATAATGAACACCTCTATCACATTACATAATTTTTTTTTTAGTGGTTGGAATAATTAAGTTCTAGTCTCTTAGCAAGTTTGATGATTATAATACAATATTGTTGTCTGTATTCCCTATACTGTGCATTAGATCTCTAGGGCTTATTTAGTACTTGTTGTAAGTTCGTATCCTTAAACAACATCTTTCCTATCCTCCTACCCATTCTCCTTTCTTTTTTTTTTTTTTTGCGGTACGCGGGCCTCTCACTGCTGGAGCCCCTCCCGTTGCGGAGCACAGGCTCCGGACGCGCAGTCCCAGCGGCCATGGCTCACGGGCCCAGCCGCTCCGCGGCACGCGGGATCTTCCCGGACCGGGACACGAACCCGTGTCCCCCGCATCGGCAGGCGGACTCTCACCACTGCGCCACCAGGGAAGCCCCATTCTCCTTTCTTGATGCAAATAATACCAGAACGAAATCAACAAGAAAGTAGAACGTCCTTCTAAAATTAATTAATTGTCAGCAGTAAAGGAATCGTTTTTAAATGATATTGATAAAGAGCCCTGTGTTAACCAGCACATGTAAATGATGTTCCAACTAGTAACCTGTCTTTGTATGATACAGCTTTCAAGTTATTTTCTTAATATTGGTGACGAGTTTGTGCTGAGTGATCCCTATTCTTTTATCCAGCTCTTCTTGTTCTCAGTGATACATATTTGTACAATGACTAGCTAAGGAGAGAGCTCTTACATCTTCTGCACAGAAACTGAAATCTGGGTTGCTAGCTGAATATAAGATACTGGCTGTGTCAAAAAGATGCAGCTAAGCATGGGGTGGGGTCATGGGTTTGGGGAAGAGAAGACGCAAGCTGGAGGAGACTGTCCATTCCAGGTGAGTCAGCTCAGGGAAACTGATATTTCTTTATAGGGCTCTTTATTGCAGGTGCAAAGATTGGCTTTATCAGCAGCATCTAGACTGAAAATCACAGGGTCCACAGTAATGGTGAAATTCAGAGATATGGTCCAGGGAAAGCAAGAGGGCAAACTGTTGCAGCAGACAATGTCGGTTTCCATTTTGCCCCTTCCTTGTTCCTCATAGGATCCTGATTTTGCACAGGTATCTCCCTTTTTCCCCCCCTCTCTCTTTTTTTTAAAAAAAAGCAACACTGTGCTCCCAGGGAGGCTCGGGATGAATTGTGATTAGCCTAAGCTAAGCATGGCAGTCTCTCTCTCTCTCACTGGGAATTAGTTTAAGCAAGTGCACATGAAGAGATTCTGGCCAGTGAGAAAAGAGGTCTACACTGGATCCTTTGAATAGGATTATAAAGAGATACCTAGGAAGACACCGTTTATTACTCTACTAGGCTTATCCCATCCGATGTGATGCCCAGAACCGCAGCAGGCATTGTACAACGTGAGGAGCTAGGCTAAGGATCAGATCCACACACTGAAGATGACTGAGCAGAGACATGGCAACCCCTAGGGCCTGAAACACTGAATTAACCAATCACAGAGCTGCCTATTATGAACTGAATTGTGTCTCTCCAAAATTCATATGTTGAAATCTTAACTCTCAGTGCCTTGAAATACGGCTGTATTTGGAGATAGTGCCTTTAAAGAGGTAATTAAGGTCAAATGAAGTCTTATGGGTGGGCCCTAATCCAATCAGACCAGCGTCTTGATAAGAAGAGGAGAGTTGGACATACAGAGAGAGGCACAGAGATGCAAGGGCAAAGAGAAGGCGGCTGTCTGCATGCCAAGGAGAGAGGACTTGGGAACAACCGAAGCTCCCGCACCTTGATCTCAGACTCTGAGTCTCCAGAACTAAGAGAAAATAAATTCCTGTTGTTTAAGCCACCCAGTCTGTGCTATTTAATTAGGGCAGCTCTTACAAACCAATACGCTGCCTTACCTTTGGGCTTCTTAATGTATAGGGCCATACAATTTTTTGCTTTTTAAGTCACTTAAGTGGGGTTTTCTATTCTATTCTAGCAGAGTTGCTAAAAAATCAAAAAAGATATTGCAGCAATATTATTCTATTACAATGAAAGCAAGTCTGAAGATAGGAGATGTAGCTATAATATCTAACATTGAAGGTCAGAAAAACACAGAGAGTCATCCGAAGTAATATTGTCATAACGCAAGGAGTAGCAGGTCATCTAGTAACCAGGAGGAAGCTGAAGATGTCAGAGGAGTGGTAGCATTTTTATTTTTTTCCACACACTAGGGTAGGGCTTTGGTTTCTGCTCTCCCAACCCTCCCATAGCTGGACCTGAGGATGGAGCCTCATGAGCATATGGTTTGTGGCCAAGGGACACAGTGGAGCTGACAGTCCCATGTGTGGGCTTAGACCTATGACTATGACCTCAGCTAACCAATCAAATTAACTAGCAACAGATGAAAAACAAATTTTGACCCGCTTCAGAGAATGAGAATTTACAAAGTCCTATGTAGTAGTTAGAGTAGGACAGCATGGAACCGACTCCATTTTATGGGTTTCCCCCTACTAATTAAGTTATCCCAAGTTCTAACTTCAAAGCAGGGAGTTGGGCAACCACTGGATAAAGAGAGATCAACTGCCAACATATAACAGTGTTTATACCTATTATCAAATAGCTCAGGCTTGGCTCTGGGCTATGAAATAAGAAATGTTCCTCTCATGACTAAATACAGTTATATTTGTTGAACCAAGTATATTTTTCTAGAGAATAGTGGTCGAGTTGACCATAACCACATTATTTTAAGTTTTCAATGCTTAGATTAGGATAGCTCATTTTTGGTCTTCCCGCTCTGAGAATGTTCACTTTTAAGCTGTTCACCTCCCTGCTGAAGCTTCCTGAGATCACTTCCATTACTTCTTCACCCACCGCCAAAACATTCATTTGGCTCTAAAAGTATTGAAGACATCCCTTAGGGCATCTGTCCAGGCTGCAGTCCCATATTCCTTCTCTGAGCAATGCTCCGCCCTGGAAGTGAGCCCCAGAAAGCCATGTTCATTCAATATGACATCACTTCTGTTATTGCACTAGGAATAGACAATCAGATTCTCTTTCACGGAAATTTGAATTGCAAGTCAAAGATGCTGGGAGCCTCTGCTGGTCATTTGAACTGAAGAGATGTAAGCATGTGAGTTATGGGGAGGACTGTCTTATACCACATTCATGGGGAGCAGACAAGTCTGTCGCACAGAGAGAAAAGGATGAGGCAGATATGCAGGGAGAAGCTGAGGTGAGCAAGTATATGACGGGGGGTGGAGTTGTGTGATGGAGACTAGGAAACTTGTAGCTCTAGCTCCTGGTAGATTTTCATTCCTGGTTCCAGCCCTTGGGGAGACCCATCTGTTCATTCTGTCCTTGAGTTCCTCCAGATCCCTTTGTTTTTAGGTTACCTTACTCCCTGGGGCTTAGACTCATTTAAGTGGTTTTCTGTTATTTGTATCTAAAGCCACCTTGGGGCTTCCCTGGTGGCGCAGTGGTTGAGAGTCCGCCTGCCGATGCAGGGGACACGGGTTCGTGCCCCGGTCCCGGAAGATCCCACATGCCGCGGAGCGGCTGGGCCCGTGAGCCATGTCAGCTGAGCCTGCGCGTCCGGAGCCTGTGCTCCGCAACGGGAGAGGCCACAGCAGTGAGAGGCCCGTGTACCACAAAAAAAAATAAAAAAATAAAAAAAATAAAACCACCTTGGCCAAGGCAAGGCTAAAATTCAAACCCTTGGCTTGATATTCAACATCATCCCCAGTTTGGCCCTCATGTATTATGTTCACCTTCATGTCCCCCTGCCATCATACATGGAGCTTCATTCATACCAGTCTGCCTTCTTTCCTCCTCTCACACCTTATATTTCTTATATTTTTGTTTCATTCCTTATTTCACATGATTTCCTCTACCTAAAATACTCTCCTTCTCTTCCTGGCCTACTTGAACCCTAGACACTTTTAAAGGTCAACTCAAGTTTGCCCTTCTAAGTGAAGTCTTCCATAAGCTTCCCAGCCCACAACAATTTCTCCTTCCTTTACACTTCTATAGTGCTTTTTTTTTTCCGTTAACAACTGTTTTGATGTAACAAGAGCTTGTAGTAATGGAGAAAAATAGGTTGGTTTCAGAGAAACACCTTGATGACAGAAACTCTAGCACCAGAGTTTGGAAATAATGTGAGAGACCAAGGAATATATCCCAGGATGTCAGACAGAGGGGTGGTACCAAAAATATCTTCAAGTATTACCTTTAATAAAATAATATCCAATATGTTGGAAAACATGAAACATGCATGTTCATATGACATTTATTATTTAGCTTTCTCAACAACATCTACATTGAGTATGGTAAGGTACTTAGATGAGAGGAGACAGAGCTGGAAAAACAAGAGGATATAAAGGAGAAGATGGACACTGTGGCATTGGAGAAGATGCAGATGGTACAGAGAGGAGAGGAGAGGACAGACAGGATGAGAAAGAGGTGAGGAGATGGTGAAGGGTCCTCCTTCCTTCTCCTTTCAGGCAAAATCAACTTTAACCCCGACTCTCTGACACTACATCCTCTCTCAAAGAAGAGAAGGGTTAGGAGAAGTTTATGAAGATGAAGTAAATAAAGAACAGTAAGATGACAAGGAGCACCAGGACCACTTCTTCCCCTAGGCAAGGGAGACTTGGAATCCCTCACCTTCGACCCAAGGTGGGATATTCCAGTCTTTACGACAAGAATTAACCTGTAAGTACAAATTAGTTTTTTTTTTTTTTTTTTTTTTTTGCGGTACGTGGGCCTCTCACTGCTGTGGCCTCTCCCATTGCGGAGCACAGGCTCCGGACGCGCAGGCTCAGCGGCCATGGCTCACGGGCCCAGCCGCTCCGCGGCATGTGGGATCTTCCCGGACCGGGGCACGAACCCGGTTCCCCTGCATCGGCAGGCGGACTCTCAACCACTGCGCCACCAGGGAAGCCCCAGATTAGTATTTTTCATAATGAATATGTGAATCCTTATAGCCCTGCCCACTCAACAACATTCACTCAACAAACGTTTATTGTACTATTATCAGATGGTTCATTAACATATGGATTAGTTACACCCGTCTTCTGTTGCATATTGTAGAAGAACGAAGTCTGATAACACTGGTGGTAAATAGCATGTAGCCATAGGCATTTTGATAAGGCTGAGTCTTTGACTCACCACTGACCTCTGATCCATGAGAGCTTCCCACCCCTGTCTGCCCCTGGGGTTTTCGGAGGCTGATGCTCCCTGACTTGGGTTCTTTTTTTCTCTCAGTATGCCATGCTTTCAAAAATTTAAGATAACCAACATGCTTCAGCTTCTCTCCCTGTTGCCATATAGAGACAGCACTCTAGGGAGTTTGAAGCCCAGAACATATCACCCTTTGTGTCTATCTCCCCTCTTCCAACACCTTTCTTCAGTTGTATCAGAATATCAAAGGCACTCTCACGGGGAAAAGATGTTCCATACTGGTTTCAGCTCTGCTCATGGGAGGTTGAAAATATCACTGCATTTCATTTGTTCTTTCTTCCAGTCTAAACCCATGTGGAGACCAACTCTGTACCAAGTGTTGACCTTGAGTAGCCCATGGCCTCATGGAAAAACAACCTGGAAGCCTGGCTTCAAGATGGCGGAAGAGTAAGACGCGGAGATCACCTTCCTCCCCACAGATACATCAGAAATACGTCTACACGTGGAACAACTCCTACAGAACACCTACTGAACGCTGG
>NC_041221.1:44746797-44747191 GCF_002837175.3 Physeter macrocephalus | reverse complement strand
AAATACATCTACACGTGGAACAACTCCTACAGAACACCTACTGAACGCTGGAAGAAGACCTCAGACCTCCCAAAAGGCAAGAAACTCCCCCACGTACCTGGGTAGGGCACAAGAAAAAAGAATAAACAGAGACAAAAGAATAGGGACGGGACCTGCATCAGGGGGAGGGAGCTGTGAAGGAGGAAAGGTTCTCACACAGTAGAAGCCCCTTCGCGGGCGGAGACTGCGGGTGGCGGAGGGGGAAGCTTCGGAGCCGCGGAGGAGAGCGCAGCAACGGGGTGCGGAGGGCAAAGCGGAGAGATTCCCGCACAGAGGATCGGTGCCGACCAGCACTCACCAGCCCGAGAGGCTTGTCTGCTCACCCGCCGGGGCGGGCGGGGGCTGGGAGCTGAGC
>NC_041221.1:44744203-44746625 GCF_002837175.3 Physeter macrocephalus | reverse complement strand
CGAGCCGCGGCTATCAGTGCGGACCCCAGAGACGGGCATGAGATGCTAAGGCCACTGCTGCCGCCACCAAGAAGCCTGTGTTCGAGCACAGGTCACTCTCCGCACCGCCCCTCCCGGGAGTCTGTGCAGCCCGCCACTGCCAGGGTCCCGTGATCCAGGGACAACTTCCCCGGGAGAACGCACGGCGCGCCTCAGGCCGGTGCAACGTCACGCAGGTATCTGCAGGCTCACCCCGCACTCCGTGCCCCTCTCTACCCCCGCGCCTGAGTGAGCCAGAGCCCCCGAATCAGCTGCTCCTTTAACCCCGTCCTGTCTGAGGGAACAACAGACGCCCTCTGGTGACCTACACGCAGAGGCGGGGCCAAATCCAAAGCTGAACCCCGGGAGCTGTGTGAACAAAGAAGAGAAAGGGAAATCTCTCCCAGCAGCCTCAGGAGCAGCGGATTAAATCTCCGCAGTCAACTTGATGTAAGCTGCATCTGTGGAGTACCTGAATAGACAACAAATCATCCCAAATTGAGGAGGTAGACTTCGGGAGCAACGATATATATATTTTTTCCCCTTTTTCTCTTTTTGTGAGTGTGTATGTGTATGCATCTGTGTGTGATTTTTGTCTGTATAGCTTTGCTATTACCATTTGTACTAGGGTTCTGTCTGTCCCTTTTTGATTTTTTTAAGAATAGTTTGTAGCACTTGTTATCATTGGTGGATTTGTTTTTTGGTTTGGTTGCTCTCTCTTTTTATTATTACTTTAAAAAAATTTTAAATTTTTTTTTATTTTAATAACTTTATTTTATTTTATCTTCTTCTTTCTTTCTTTTTTTTCTCCTTTTTATTCTGAGCCATGTGGATGACAGGCTCTTGGTCAAGGACCTAGAAGAACTAAAGAGCAAACACACAGTGATGAACAACACAATAAATGAAATTTAAAATTCTCTCGAGGGGATCAATAGCAGAATAACTGAGGCAGAAGAACGAAGTGACCTGGAAGATAAAATAGTGGAAATAACTACTGCAGACCAGAATACCCCATCGATTGGCAGAGAGGCTGCCTAAAATCATAATAAGGTCACAGACACCGCAAAACACATCACCAAACGTGGACCTGCCCACCAGAAAGACAAGATCCAGCCTCATCCACCTGAACAAAGACACTAGTCCTCTCCACCAGGAAGCCTACACAACCCACTTAACCAACCTTAGCCACTGGGGACAGACACCAAAAACAATGGAAACTACGAACCTGCAGCCTGCAAAAAGGAGACCCCAAACGCAGTAAGTTAAGCAAAATGAGAAGACAGAGAAACACACAGCAGAAGAAGGAGCAAGGCAAAAACCCACCAGACCAAATAAATGTAGAGGAAATAGGCTGTCTACCTGAAAAAGAATTCAGAATAATGATAGTAAAGATGATCCAGAATATTGGAAATAGAATGGAGAAAATACAAGAAACGTTTATCAAGGACCTAGAAGAACTAAAGAGCAAACACACAGTGATGAACAACACAATAAATGAAATTTAAAATTCTCTCGAGGGGATCAATAGCAGAATAACTGAGGCAGAAGAACGAAGTGACCTGGAAGATAAAATAGTGGAAATAACTACTGCAGACCAGAATAAAGAAAAAAGAATGAAAAGAATTGAGGACAGTCTCAGACACCTCTGGGTCAACATTAAACTCACACATATTCGAATTATAGGGGTCCCAGAAGAAGATGAGAAAAAGAAAGGGACTGAGAAAATATTTGAAGAGATGATAGTTGAAAACTTCCCTAATATGGGAAAGGAAATAGTTAATCAAGTCCAGGAAGCACAGAGAATCTCATACAGGATAAATCCAAGGACAAACATGCCAAGACACATATTAATCAAACTATCAAAAATTAAATACAAAGAAAAAATATTAAAAGCAGCAAGGGAAAAACAACAAATAACACACAAGGGTGTGTGTTATATATATATATATATATATATATGGTTATATATGGTTATATATATGGTTATAAGGCCATATATGACAAACCTACAGCCAACATCATCCTCAATGGTGAAAAACAAAGCATTTCCACTAAGGTCAGGAACAAGACAAGGTTGCCCACTCTCACCACTATTATTCAACATAGTTTTGGAAGTTTTAGCCACAGCAATCAGAGAAGAAAATGAAATAAAAGGAATCCAAATTGGAAAAGAAGATGTAAAGCTGTCACTGTTTGCAGATGACATGATACTATACATACAGGATCCTAAAGATGCTACCAGAAAACTACTAGAGCTAATCAATGAATTTGGTAAAGTATCAGGATACAAAATTATTGCACAGAAATCTCTGGCATTCCTATACACTAATGAAGAAAAATCGGAAAGTGAAATTAAGGAAACACTCCCATTTACCATTGCAACAAGAAGAATAAAATATCTAGG
>NC_041221.1:44743459-44743995 GCF_002837175.3 Physeter macrocephalus | reverse complement strand
ACAGTATGGAAGTTCCTTAAAAAACTAAAAATAGAACTACCATATGACCCAGCAATCCCACTACTGGGCATATACCCTGAGAAAACCATAATTCAAAAAGAGTCATGTACCACAATATCCATTGCAGCTCTATTTACAATAGCCAGGACATGGAACCAACCTAAGTTTCCATCAATAGATGAATGGCTAACGAAGATGTGGCACATATATACAAGCAGAATATTACTCAGCCGCAACAAGAAACGAAATTGAGTTATTTGTAGTGAGGTGAATGGACCTAGAGTCTGTCATACATAGTGAAGTAAGTCAGAAAGAGAAAGACAAATACCATATGCTAGCACACATATATGGAATAAAAAAAAAAGTTCTAACAAAAATAAACTCTAAATGGATTAAAGACCTAAATGTAAGGCCAGACAATATCAAACTCTTAGAGGAAAATATAGGCAGAACACTCTATGAGATAAATCACAGCAAGATCATTTTTGACCCACCTCCTAGAGAAATGGAAATAAAAACAAAAATAAACAAATGGG
>NC_041221.1:44728223-44742585 GCF_002837175.3 Physeter macrocephalus | reverse complement strand
TGTATAACTGATTCACTTTGTTATAAAGCAGAAACTAACACAGCATTGTAAAGCAATTATATTCCAATAAAGATGTTTAAAAAAGAAAAAAAAAAAGAGAAAAACAACCTGGAAAACTTATTAATCATATAGAAAAATACTAGTCTCTTTGTTTTTGGAACCACTTATACGAATAGAGAACTGCCATCTCTCAGCTTCCTATTTCCCTCCGCCCCCCATATCTGTTCTAATTCTCTTACTTCATTGTATTTTAGAGATGGCATTAACTAGCATTGTAAAGGTGGGTACACTGGCTGTGTGTGTGTGTGTGTGTGTGTGTGTGTGTGTGTGTGTGTGTCTTGTAATTTGTAAACAAGAGAGAGGTGCTCTAATTTAATGGTTCATTTTTAAGAAAGCCTGTCCCTTAGCTCATGGATTTTGCTCCATTCAATCCCTTTAGATTCCAGCCAAACATATAAGTCCCATTTCTTTTTAAAAAAAATTTTATAAATTTATTTATTTTTATTTTTGTCTGTGTTGGGTCCTCATTGCTGCACGCGGGCTTTCTCTAGTTGCGGCGAGCAGGGGGCCACTCCTCGTTGTGGTGCACGGGCTTCTCACTGTGGTGGCTTCTCTTGTTGCAGAGCACAGGCTTTAGGTGCAAGGGCCCCAGCAGTTGTGGCACGCGGGCTCAGCAGTTGTGGCACACAGGCTCTAGAGCATAGGCTCAGTAGTTGTGGCTCATGGGCTTAGCTGCTTCGCGGCATGTGGGATCTTCCCGGACCAGGGCTCGAACCCGTGTTCCCTGCATTGGCAGGCAGACCGTCAAGCACTGCTCCACCAGGGAAGCCCCAAGGCCCATTTCTTAGCCTTCCTTCTTCCATCTGTGAAATTATCATGTGCTGCCTGTTTAGGAGACATCTTTGATTCAGGATATACTTCTACTCAAGGAATGAGGAGGAAGCATCTCCAAAGGTGGTACATATTATTAGGCTGCCATCAGGATGCACTGGGAGCAGTCCTGCCTTCCCTGATGCCTGGCTGAGTCATTTTTTCCTTAAATGGACAAACCTATATTCTGTTTTTACGCCTTCACCCTCTGTCAAGGTCACAGCACACCTACTAGGTATAAAATGTTACCTTGAGGAGGTAATCATTCTGGGAGCTTCTTTGCATTTTCAGTTTTGTAGACTTAAGATCCTGGAAAAGTTATGCATCATCCCTAAAGTCATACCAAATTTGGTATGGTGTTCCTGGACTTTAAAATCCTTTAACTGTAGGATTTTAGCTGCCAGTTCTTCTAATTGAGTTTCTATGATTCACTGTCCAAATCCAAGTCACAGTTCTGTGATGAAATAAGAAACAATTTTTTTCCCCGAGGCTCAGATACCATAAATATGACTGAAACATTCACAGAAAGGTCAGTTCCAATCCCATCACATGTTGATCAACTCAGCCTGGAATCACAAGGCAGGAAATTTTAGGCTCAAAGAGGTATTGGCTCGATGCCTAACACATACTAGCTCTTTGGCAGGTATTTATTAATTGATTAATAGTGTCTTAACACCAGATGCCATCTTTTAAGAGTCTCATTTCCTTTTAGCTAGTTGTTGATGAGTTTATGTCAGATACAAAAAGAAATTGTCAATTACAGAGTGACATCAATGATTTGAAAAAGAAAGTGAGCCCTCCCTCCCAGACTGACTACATAATTTGTGGAGCCCTCTACAAAAAGAAGATGCAGGACTCTTCTGTTCAAAAATTACTAAGAATTTCAAAATGGCAACTGAAGAGTATTAAACCAAGTGTGGTGTCCCTAATAAGGACAGATCACACACTTGTGAAGCTGGCCCACCCCTCCTGCCCCTTTTGATTGGTACGTATGAGTGCCTACAATTTATCAGGCATGGTGCTTATCTTTATCATATACATCATCTTCTATTATTCCCATAGCAACCATATGAGTCTGGGAGATTTCTTAACTGACTCAGGATCATACACAAAAGACTGTATACAATGTCAGTTTTTTCCCACCAAAAGGAATGCATATCAGTTCTGAATGATGTGTTGCACATATGCTGTCTTGTACAATTTCTCCTCATCTTGTTATGTAGATAATAATCATTAACACAAACTGAGAACTTGAAGGTGTCAGGCAATGTTCTAGTTGTTTTACATGCCTTCACACATTTGATACCTAGTGGTGCATTCATGCTGCTTTGCTTAGGATTTGGCCGAAGGCAGAAAGCCCAACTCAGAGGATTAGCTGAAGAGATTTTAATGAAGGGACTGCTTTCAGAGGTGTGGATAGGATGAAGGGGATCTTCAAGAAATATGGATATGTCTGGAACTAGCAGACACAGGAAACTGTTAGCATTTCAGGCTGGAAGGAGCAGGGGGAGGGAGGACAGAGTCACCAGACAAAGTTGCATCTTCAGTCATGGCAGACGGGCCACTTGTCAGATACAGCGGTCAAGGAAGACCGTCGTTGCCAAATCCTGGTAAGGAGGGAGGGTGTGGAGGCTAAATGTTTCAACCCCCTTTCCTGTTGCCCTCAAATCTCCTGCCCAAGGCCTCACTGTGGCCCAACTCAAGAGAGCCCAGGGGCTGAAGTCCATAGAGCTTAGGGCCCTAGAACATGGATCAGGATGGAGAATGGCAAAGGCAACTGGAGAAAAACAGAATAATTATTATTTCCCTTTTACAAATGAAATGGAGACACAGAGAGCCTAAGTAACTTGCTCCAAATCACTCAGGTAACAACTAGCAGAGCCAGGGTTCAAACTCATGAAGTCTCAAGGCACCACGATGTTCTAAAACATATTCTCAAATGGTACAGAAGGCCAGCATGTACCCATAAACTCTCTGCTACTAAACTTGTTGGTTTGGAGTATTGTAATCAGGGAAATCCAGCCTGAACAAATAAAACTGAATTTTAATTATTAAAAATGTGGGCAGTTGGATTACCTTCAAGATGAAGAGTAATTAGGACTAGGATTGCAAAGCATTTCCTGGGAGACGATTTGGGGGGAACTTAGTTTAGGAAAGGAGAGGGGTGGCTTGCAGTAAGCTGTGTTAATTGCAAAGGAAATGAGTAATTCTGAAACGGTGTCAAGAGCACTTGAAAAGTTCGATTTCTTAATAGGGTACATATTCTTCCCAATTTATATTCCTTGTAGCTTGTTTAGGTCAAGCATTAATTCAAGGGCTATGTGAGAAGAGAGACTCCTACATGTCTGGTGTTGTTCTAGGTGCTGGCACACAGCTACAGACACAACAAATAAAATGGAGGCACTTAATCTCTAGTGGCAGGAGACGGACGATAAACAAATAATGAATAAATATCTGATAGTGCTATGAAGAAGAATAAAACAGAGTAAGAAGATAGAGTGTGACAGGGGAAGGAGAAAGATGTTATTTAATATAGAATTATGAAGAAAGTCACTCTGACAAGGAGACATTTGAGCAGAGAACTGAAGGAAACATCTGTTTCATTGATGGTGCAAAAGTGAACTTTAGCCCAGTTACATAGAAGAAGATTTTAGATCTGGAAGGGACCACAGAGATGCTCGCCTTCTATTCATGAAGAAACTGAGGCCTGGGGGATTAAGCCTTTATCCAGAACCATACTGTGAATAATTATCAGTGAAGCTTGGGCCAAAAAATCACATATTGCGACTATCATTCTGTCATTCAACAAATATTATTGGGCCCTCATTATGTGCCGGGCATCCGGTCTCATGCTTTTTGCACAGGAATCCTACTGTTTACTGATTCAGAATCAATTTCAAATTAGTGAGTTTTTACTGTGATTAAAGTTTCAGCTACCTTGAGGTGTGGGTTCCCTTTGTGTAGTGTGTCCAGATGCCCCAGAAGATAAAGGAAGTCCTAGCAGTTGTGGCTGGTGGAATGAGACTTATAAACTATACCCTAACCCTTCTTTCAATTGAATTATTATTTTTGTGTGTGCAACTTGAGAATTAGACTCTGGTGGTTCAAGTGGGCCAGTTAAAAATCATACTCTCTCCCTCATCTAGGATCTATATTGACAAAAAAATGGATCACAGCAGAGTTATTGTCCTAGTGTGGGAGGCTGGGCAAAGGGAGAAGAATTCAGGCAGGAAGAGAGCCAGGGCATTCAAGCTCAAATCAAGGGAGATGCGGTGTCAGAATGTGACACAAGATGTTCCCAGGGTGTTACACCAAAGGCAGGGTACAAATGTAGGAATAGAGTCAGTGGCCAGAGTGAGGGCATGGAGACCTGGACGAGCCCAGGGGAGGTAGCTGAAGAGGAGAAGAAAGACATGAGTTTAGCCGGGCCAGGTATCATGGACCAGGGTGAAAGCGAGACGCTAGTGCCGGAGATGATTCTTACAGATGTGTGTCTCCAAAAGCTGCATTCAAAGGCCCAGGTTCCACCTCTTGCAGAGTTGACAATTATTTTTAATATAAAATCATTTTAAATAGCATTTTTAACCTTACAAACCCTTCACACATACACAGCATCTTATTTAATCAGTAAAGTAATGGATGAAGTTATTTTACTCATATTTTATGGATGAGAGAGTTGAGGTCCAGAGAGGTTGAGAACAGAACCCAATATCAGATGATGAGCTGATGCCAGAGCAGGGAAGAGAACTCAGGTCTTGCAACCTCCATCTCTCTTACAGCTCTGACCCAGACTACAGGGCCGTGTGATGGGAAGATGGAAAGAACTGTCAGTGGCAAGACTAGGAAATTTACACCAAAATTGTGGGATCTGTCCCACAGTGGAAATTCATACATCTTAAGAAATAGTAATTTGCTTATGTAATCTCCTCCTTCTTTTTTGGGGAGACCAGTCACCTCATTGGCAAAGGAAGACACCCTCATGGCTTTGGTCCTTAACTTGAAGCATTCAACCTAGTTGAACTTGAAAACTGCCAAGAGTTGTCTTACTTTGGGTTTCATCATGTGAAGTCTCACATTAGTTTTTATCATCTGAATGTAGACCCTACAGGAGAGTATTTACCAACTCTCCTTTGGGTTGGAAGTTCCAGAGAATTAATGGCCCTGGGGACAGACCTCACACAATGAAGCTGGAGGATAAACAGCCCAGCATCCTTTCACCTTGAGTAGGACACTTCTGCAGCACACTCTATATGGTCTTCCAGAACTCCCCATTGTAATTGTGTCCACAATGCCAACAACACTAAGATGCTCCTTAACACACCTTGTATTTGCTCTTTTCCATTGCATCTATCACTAAATGATGCTTCCTGGTTTCAGCTCCCAAGTAAAGTATTTCCACTCAAATCTTTGTCTCAGGATCTGTTTTTTTTGAAACTCAACCATGACAGTTGGATGAACTGGAAGTGGCCCGAGAAAACAGACCTACAAGTGTGATTTGGAAACTGATAGTTCACTGGCCAGAAGGTAACAAGCATCCTTTGTTGGTGATAAGTTAGGTGGTAAGTTGTGTGCTGGAGCATTATAGTTACTAAGACTCACCCATGGGGGATTGGGATGGAGTACTGATGGAAAGGGATGCCCTGGCTTATGCCATAGCTCCAGCACTTGAAAGATTTGGGGGCAATGGTAACTACAAAGATTGGGGGTTGGTTTCCGCTGTTTGCAGTAGTCACTCTGAAAAAAGAAGTTAACAGACTCATGTCAGTGAAGAAGAAGAAGGTAAGGAGTCTTCTATACTGGTGTGTAAAGAGACTCACATCTTCTGCAGCTGGAGGGCAGACTGCTGAAAACCAGGCCTTTGATTATAAGAATGACAGGAATGGAGGCGCCAGCATGGGATCTCCTTATCAAGGCTGACCTAGCTACTGCCGCATCTACTGCCTGACCCATTAACAGCGGAGACTGATGCTGAGCTCTCAGTTTTGTACCGTCCCTCAAGGAGTCAACTTACCACTGGTCGAAAGTTGATTATATTAGACCCATCCCACTTTGAAGGAGACACAGACTCGTGCTTAGTGGGGGTGGATTTAACTTCCCTGTCTACCTTTATCTAAGGATTCACAGAATGTCTAGTTTACCAACATGGGAATCCACGTAACATCACAGCAGACTAAAGGAACAACTTTACAGTGAAGTCGAGACAACAGTCTCACAACCACAGGATCTACTGATCCTACCACACAACCCATCATCTGGAGGCTGCTGGCCAGGTAGAGTTTTGGAACGGCCTCATAAAGACTTAGCTACGATGCCAGCTGGGGATGATACACCATGGGCTTGGGACACTGGTCTTCAAGGTACGGTATATGCATCAAGTCATTATCCTGGGAGGCAGAATTCACAGATCCAGGAAATAGGAATCACCATCATTCCTAGTGACCTACTTGGAGAGGTTGTACTACCTGTTTCTGCAACTTTGGTTTCTCCTAGACTAAAGACCCTGGTTCCTGAAGTAAAAAGAGGTGAGAGGAACTTCTGTACAAATTTAGTCAGGGTTTCACTAAATTTAAAGCTGTGTCTGTCACCTGGTCATTTAAAACTCCTGGGTCAACAGTCCAGTAAGCCAAAAAAAAAAAAAAAAAGGAGTTTTATACAGACAGGAATAATTAACCTTGATTATCATAAGGAAGCAGGCTTCTTTCTACACAGTGGGAACAGGAAGAAGTGTGTCTGGAACTCAAAGGACAGCTTGGGTCCCCTCTTGATGCCTCTAGCCTGTGGATGGGCAATTGCAGCAACTACAGCCTGACAAGGACATGGAAACCTGGGGTTCAGACCCCTCAGGGATGCGGGTGTAGCTTATCCCACCGGGCACACAACCTAGACCAACAGAAGGGCTGGCTGAGGGGCAGGGGAATTCAGAGTGAGGGGTAGAAGAGCCAGATGATGAAGGGCAGAATTAGATCCTTTGGACTAACTGCAGCAGAAGGGGCTGTGGCTTATCTCACCCATGGGCCTGTGATAAATTGTTTTTTTTTCCCCCTTGGAATTTGTGACCAGCCACCTTCAAAGCTCAGTGACAAGACAGATGCATGAATAGATTTGTGTGATGACAGGGGTGGACTGTAGCAGACGCTGTTGGTCCTCCACCCCCATCCTTTGGTTCTCACTGGTCCCGTGCACACAAGCAGGTCCCCACTCCTGCCAGAGGGCTTCTGTGGCCACAGGAGCAAACTTGGCTTGTAAGGGGGAAGGCCAGAAATCCCAGGGAATTCACATACTAGGGGGTAGCCCTCAGCCAATGAAAGATGGGAGATGGTAGATAAATACTCAGCTTCTTTACCCCTTGGGTGCGATGCCTCTGAATCACATTCTCTACAGTTTTCCAGAGAAACACCCTTGGACTAGAACCCCAGACACCCCTAGGTACCCTGCCCCTTAACGCACACCATGTTGTCTGTCTTCCCTTTCCTGAACCACCTCTCCACTCCCTTACTGGTGCTTCCTGGCATTACCTCTCAAATAAGCCATTTGTACCCAAATCCTTATCTCAGATCCAGCTTCTGGGTGAACCCAAATTCCTAGAATGGCTGATCCAGAATATGAGTCCATGTAGTTTGGCCCCAGAGTCCATGACTTTAACCACTACATGTGAAATAAAGAATTATTCCTTAAATATAATGGATGCTAAAGAGGAGAAAAAGGATCCAAATATCCTTTTTTTTTTTTTTTTCATTTGGCTGCATAGCATGTAGGATCTTAGCTCCCTGGACGGGGGATCGACCCCTGCCCTGACAGTGAAAGTGCCGAGTCCTAACCCCTGGACCACTAGAGAATTCCCCAGGCTTTTCCCCCCCAAGATATCCTTAAAGTCAGTCTCAGAATCAAATGATTCCAACTTTACAAGCCTTATGGTCAAGTGTTAATTTTTTTATAGAATGGTACTTCACTCGGTATCGATGTCTGTAAGAAAGTTGGTGAACACTCACCTGGATGTCTCTTTTCTTGTCCATTAAGATGTGAATCTATTCATTTAATATTTTCTTTACTTTTTCACATTTGAGAAAAATGTGATTGCATGATACACAAAGAGGAGCCCCCTACCCCTCAAAAAAAAATGGCAAGCATGTGAAGCAAAATTGTGTTTATTTTTTAGTTGTGTTTACCAACTGAGTTCAATGTTATCCCACACAGAGAGCAAAAGTCTTGGCTTCCTCTACATCCAAAGTTTCATTAGGATCTTTGTGAATTATCCTCATCTTCAGAGGGAGGAAAAGGGAGTATAAAGAAACAGGAAAGGATCCCATGCCCTATCCCTTTGCAATGGGCCTGCGGAGGCTGTGGCATTCTTCCTCTCCACATCTTTCCAAAGCCTTCAGTCCAATTTGGAGTCAGACTGACATAAGCAAGACCACTCTGAATAGGCAGTGGCCTGGGAAGGGGTTTGCACATTTCTTAGAGAAGGAGGCAATGACCAGTAAGTTGCCACATCCACAATGTGAGCCTGGTGGCCTGAGTACTGAGAACTGATCTGGGGAGGTAGCCTAAGAGGCCAAGAAAGTACAAAGCTGCAATAGTGGGGTTGGCACTGGTCACATCTTGGTTATTAGCTCCATAAGCTATGTTGGGAGGAGAATGTAGAGCCCAACTCTGGGACCAGGCTGTCTGGGTGCCTGGTTGGAGTCCCAGCCCCACCAATTACTTGATATTACTCAGCTTCCCTGGGATTCAATGCCATCATCTATAAAAGAAGGGCAGAGACTGGCAGGTGGGTAGACAGAGACGATCCAGCTCAATAATAGTATCTATCTCATAGGGGGGGTTGTGAGGATTAAATAAATTGCTATATAGAAATTCTTAGAGCAATGTAGGCACATAGTAAGCACTCTTTCAGAGCCTGTTACTTTATTCTAGCTCTCATATTCCTCTGTGCCTTTCAGCATCCAGGTTGCTGCAGGATTGACTGAGCCATTCCTTATGTGTCTAGCACCAGCCTGTTGCCTGGAAAATCTCTCTGCCAAGGCCAAATGTCTGCTTCTTGTCTCTGGGGTATTGCTCTTGGATGACAACGTTGACCTCTACAACTGGGCCCTGCATTATCTCTGAGGCAGGGAGCTTATGAGCTGGGCACAGCGAATGAGCCTCTGGTATGCTGGTCCCATCTGGAAAGACTTGCATTCTCACCTTATAAAGTAAATCTCCTTCAGAGAGTTAGACACAAGTCAACTATGTCTGGGCTGAGCAGACAGCAAACCTACACTTGCTTCCTCTCTCCCTATCAGTCAGGGATCAAAGGGCAAGGGTCTCCTACAGTGAGTCCCATTCAGTTCCAGAACTGAATCTTGCCACCTACCTCCTCCAGAGTTCAATAATAACAGAAACTGCTACCATCTCCTGGGCATCTAATTATGGGCCAAACACTATGTAGGAAGCCTTAGTACTGGGTTGGCCAAAAAGTTCGTTCGGGTTTTTTTTTTTTTTTTTCGGTAATACTCTAAGCAGCTCTACCAAGTATTAGTGTCCCCTTTTTACAAGTGAGGAAACAGACTCAGAGGGGGAAGAGAGGCTATTAAAACACGCTCATGCAAAGTCCCAAGGACCGAGATAAGAGAAAGTTGGAGCCCCCTTTCAAAAGCGCTGGCCAGACTTGGTGAGAAAAGAGAGCAGAGGAGACAAGGATGACTTCATTTGTTTTCATCGTGCTCAAAAATGGGGGATGGGGGAACAGAGAGGGAGGAGAGTCATCCATATGTCCAGTTGAATGGAGGCTTCCCCCAAAGGAAATAAAAACTGCCCCTCTGATCAGAGAAGCAAATTTTACTTTTTTTTTTTTTTTTGTAGGGGAAAGGGGATACCTAGTTTTACAAAAAGTTTCTCTATCTCCCCATCTGATAGTTTCAAGAAGGCATTGAATAAATCTCTCTCAACTCAGAGGTCCCCTCTGTATATCCTGAGCTGTGTGTGACTTCAGGGTTGGGGGACTCAGAGGGTGGGAAAGAGTTCAAGGAGGTTCCCTCCCCCTCCTCCCTATGGGGGAGGTGTGTCAAAGTGTTCTTGCTGGTCCAAAGGAGAAATCTAAACAAGTCCAATCTGTTGTCTTGTTAAATCTCAAGGAATTCAAACTACATCCTTATTAATCAACCAATCAAACACTATTTACTCATTGAGCGAAAGTGCTGACCCTGGAAAGGTTTTGAACACATCGCTTCCCTTGGCCTATTGCTCCCACATACTTTTGTAAGTAAGCCCTTAGTAAATAGACCCTCCTCAAATTATCCTACTTTTCTTGTGCATATCTGATTCCCTTTGGGACCCACACAAATGCAAAGTCCTTTCCCTGCTTTTCTCTCTATCATAGGGAACTACACTCCCCAGGAGCTCTGGCTTCCAAGTGAGTTCAGCCAATAAGGACAGTGGTAAATACTGGATGATGGAAGGCAGGAACTTGCCCATGTGTGTCCTTCTTTGTGCATATCTGATTCCCTTTGGGACCCACACAAATGCAAAGTCCTTTCCCTGCTTTTTTAAGTTCATTAAAATATTGACTTTCATTTTTGTTCAGATGTTTAAGGAATGGTTTCCAGTAAACTATTGCCACCAGTAAATTGTGTTTTCCATCATCTTTCCATGAAAATCTTGTCTTTCCTTGACATCTAGCCCTTTTTGTTAATTTAAGTGCCTCCCTGCAAAACTAATTAATTAATTAATGAAAGATAAACTAATCAGCTCTGCTTCTCTGATCAGAGGAGCAGTTTTTATTTCCTTCTGGGGAAGCCACAGTTCAAGTTGTTAAATGCACTTGATTTATAGATGACTCTTCTCCCTACCTGTTCCCCTCATCCCCATTTACTGAGCACCAGATGACAGCTGGATTTATTTGTTCTTACAAGCCTTTTAAATATTTCTATTTCATATAAATTAAAGGAAACTGTTATTCTTCCTGGAAAACAAACAACATGCTTCAGTCTCAAGAATACCTCATGTTATGTGATGTTTCTTCCAAAGAATGTGTGTGTGGTGTGTGTGTGTATGTATTGGAGGTGAGGGTCAGGGACAGGCGTGGGACAGAGGAAGAGGAGGGGGGATGTAGAGTTTTCTCAGAACTCGGTGGTGACCGGCGTGTGGCGTCAGTCCTTGGAGAGATAACAAGTGCTCTCTGTTAAATGATGGCTGCCATGTAGCCTCCATCAAACTTTCTAAGAGACTTTGCAAGACCAGACATAAAAAGGCATTTCCTGATTTAGCTGTCAGGAATACTATGTGTCTACAGACATGAATCACATCCCCTGTTTGTACATTCCATTTCACAACAGGAACACAAGACGTACCCACCCAGTCCTTACCAGCTTCGGGGAGAAGGGAGAGCTAACCAGCCTCCCTTCTGTGGGGTGTGGGCACCAAGATGAGAGAAGATTAGGTCTCTCGTTGGTTTGATGGTGTAGACAGCCCAGTCAAGAAACCCAGCTCCATGGTGACAGGAGAAATAAAAGAGAGGGCTCTGGATTTTCCCCACATACTAGGACTTTTGAATGCCACCTGAATCACTTAACTCAAGGGACATGCCCAGCACTCTATAACCTTTCTCTCAGAATTAGTTAACTTATACTCCCCTTCTCTCCTTTTCCAACCAGATGCCACCATTTGCCTTTCTAACTTTGCATAATAAGAGGTGGAGCAGCTTCCTGTTCCAGAAGGACTGGAAACTTATCTCAGTTTCATGCTCGCTGTGTGGTTCCTCCGTTTGTGTAGCCTTGCACTGTTTTCCATCCGGATTTCTGATCTTTTTCTTCCTAGTGACAAGTAGGTATTCTGTACACCTTTACCCATGACTTACTGTTTTGGATTCCTGACCTACCATGGGCTGGAAGGAAGACAGGGGCCAGACTTTCTAAGTCATATTACAGAGGGTGAACTTTATCCCAAAGACCACCAGAAACTCCGAGAAGACAAATAATGGTTAATATGTATTCAGCAGTTACTATATACACTATGTGTAGTTTTCACACTTTGATATTCTCACAATATCCTTCAGACATGGGTATTCTTTATTACCTTTGTTTTACAGATGAGGAAACTAAGGCTTAGAGAATGTATCAATCAGGAACAGAAACCCAACAAGAAACAGAAAGCCTCTGAGTATTTAAAACAAAAGATATTCAACCTAGGGAACTGGTTCTGCAGGTGATGGAAGAGGTGAGAACCCAGATAGCAATGATGAGGCAACTGAGAGTTTAGCAACAGGAAGCAAAAGAAAAAGGGTTGAGTTATGGAAGCTCAGAGGCCAGCACAGGGTAGAAGCTGGAACCACAGGGGCACCACTGAAAGCAAAGAAGGACACACATGGGCAAGTTCCTGCCTTCCATCATCCAGTATTTACCACTGTCCTTATTGGCTGAACTCACTTGGAAGCCAGAGCTCCTGGGGAGTGTAGTTCCCTATGATAGAGAGAAAAGCAGGGAAAGGACTTTGCATTTGTGTGGGTCCCAAAGGGAATCAGATATGCACAAGAAAAGTAGGATAATTTGAGGAGGGTCTATTTACTAAGGGCTTACTTACAAAAGTATGTGGGAGCAATAGGGGAATCACAAGGGATAGTGCTGTGGATCCTACAGGGCTAGCAGCACCAGAACTGCTCCCATCCCTGGGGCCAAGGGGACATGGGAAAGGAGAGGCTACTGGAAACTGGAAGAGAAGCAAGTACTGTAGAGCAGGTGACCTGGAGAAGAACAGCAATGTTTTCTGGAGGGCCATGGCCACAGCCCCACAGGGAAGGAAGAGACAGTCTTTCTCTTCTCTTCTCTTCTTCTCGTCGGTTGGTTCTCCCATTGGCCAAACCCAAAAGGAAGCCTGAGGGCACAGGAGCCCTATCAAGGTAGCAACATTTACAATTTCCATTTTAGAGGCAAGACACCAAGCTTTGGACAGTTTAGGTGACTTTTTCAAGGCCACACACACAATTTATAGAGCTGGAAATTGAATCTAGATACAAGTGACTCCAAACCCATGTTAAATGCTATACTAGACTTTTTGCCTAGAGAATAATTTCTTGCTTTAATCTTCAAATCTGGTATTTTAACTCTTTGCCCACCTACCTCATTATAGAGTCCAATTTGCACAGAACCTTAGAACCTTCTACATCATGTGACTATTTCCTGTTATTTGGACTCTGGTCCCCAACATTACTTGGTTCTCTCTGTCTTCGTAACTGAACATCTGTTCGCCCCTTAACACCATTTGTATTACTAACATTTCCTGTGGAAAAGGAACAGTTCGTACGTTCATTTTGCAATCAAGAGTGTGACACACACAAGTTATAGGGTTCCCAAGTAACCAACCAAATGTCACAATATAAAAGTGTTATCCTGCCAGATGCTAGGTCTCTGCTGGCTAAAACCAACAGGTAGAAAGATTAACCCTAACAAAGAATTTCAAAGATAAAAACATATATATTTCAAGGTATTTGGTTTTGCATTATTTTTAATCGTGAACTCTTAGAAGCAGCACAAATGTCCAACAAAGCGGAATTGCTAGTATGAGTGTCACTCATCAAATACTGAGTGGGGAGAGCTTTAAGCTTCCCATTTCTGCATTCTGATAAAGGTTGAGGGCATATTTCTGGACAAAGTCCTTGGGGAATGTATTTTCAGTAGGAGGGAACAAAGTGTTAAAAACTCTTGTCCATACTTTTGGCCTTAGGTAAGTGGGGATTAGGCAATCTGGGAGCTGTTCCCTCTTGTGGGGTTTTCCTGCCCTGGGAAAGATTAGCCAGACCAGAGGACAGCCTAGAGGAAGGAGTAAGTGGTTTGGGGAACTCTGCCGAGGGTCTGAGGGACAAAGCCTTTTCTTTGGGATATACATACATAATTTTTTAGAAAAATTTTCCAGCTTTATTGAGAAATAATTGACATGCAGCACTGTGTAAGTTTAAGGCATACAGCATGATGGTTTGACTTGCATATATTGTGAAATGATTTCAGGAAGTTCCACTAACATCTGTCTTTTTATGTTTATATGATGTTAATTCATGTTCTTTTATTTCCACTCAAAGAACTCCCTTTAGCATTTCTTGTAAGGCAGGTCTGGTGGTAATAAACTCGCTCAGCTTTTGTTTGTTTGGGAAAGTCTTTATCCCTCCTTCATTTCTGAAGGACAGCTTTGCAGCGTATACAATTCTTGGGTGACGGTTATCTTCTTTCAATGTGTTGAATATGTTATCCCATTCCCTCTTGGCCTGAAAAGTTTCTGTTGAGAAATCTGCCTGTAGTCTTATGTGGGTTCCGTTGTACGTAACCTCCCTCTTTTCTCTCTTTTTTTTGGCCATGCCACTCGGCTTGTGGGATCTTAGTTTCCCTGACCAGGGGTTGAACCTGCGCCCTCAGCAGTGAAAGTATGGAGTCCTAACCATTGGACTGCCAAGGAATTCCCCCTCTTTCTTTTCTCTTGATGCTCTTAAAATTCTTTCTTTGTCTTTTTTTTTTTTTTTTTGCGGTTC
>NC_041221.1:44694471-44728107 GCF_002837175.3 Physeter macrocephalus | reverse complement strand
CATGTGGGATCTTCCCGGACCGGGGCACAAACCCGTGTCCCCTGCATCGGCAGGCGGACTCTCAACCACTGCGCCACCAGGGAAGCCCCTTTCTTTGTCTTTGACTTTTGACAATTTAATTACAATGTGTCTCAGCATAGCCCTATTCCGATTTAACCTATTTGGGTCCTTTGGTCCTCATGGATCTGGATGTCCATTTCTCTCCCCAGGTTTGAGAAGTTTTCAGCCATTATTACTTTAAATATACTTTCTGTTCTTTTCTCCTTCTCTTCTCCAGGAATTCTCATAATGCAAATATTGTTTCTTTTCATTGTGTCCCATAAATCCCATAGGATTTCTTCACTCATTTTCTTTTTGCTCCTTTGGCCAGGTAATATCCTATCCTCCAGGTCACTGATTCTTCGGCATGGTCAAGTCTACTTTTGAAACTCTATTGAATTTTTCAGCTCAGTTATTGTATTTTTCAACTCTAGGATTTCTGTTTGTTTTTTTACAGTTACTGTTTCCTTGCTGAACTTCTCATTTTGTTCATGCATTGTTTTAATAGCTTTCTTTAGTTGCTGTCAATGTTTTCTTGTAGTTCACTAAACTTTCTTAAGAGGATTATTCTGAATTCTTTGTCTGGCAGTTCATAGGTCTCCATTTCTTTAGGGTCAGTTATTGGAGCTTTATTAGTTTCCTTTGGTGGCGCCATATTTACCTGATTTTTCATGATCCTTGATTCCTTACATTGGATATCTATGCATTTGAGTAATTGGGCTCCTCTTCCTGACTTTACAAGTTTACTTTGGAAAAGACAGTTCTTCACCAGTCAGCTCAGTTTGGGTTTCTGAGTGTACTTACCGATAAAGTCCTCGGGCAGGTTGGTCCTGATGTAATGGTCTATTTTGGGGCAAGGCAACTGTTTGAGCTCTGAGGGATGGGGATAAGGGTGTGTGTCGCTGGCTGAGAACAGTTGGATAGGACTGCTGGTGGGTAAGTCCTAAGTGAGGCTAAGGGAAGCTCTGCAGTTACTTGGATTCTTTGGTTGGGCTTACTAGATGGTCAGGACTGGGTACTATATTTGCAGTAGCCGGGGCTATGAATTAGCTTCCCTGCTCTGGCAGGGCAGCAGGATGAGACTCGGGCCTGGACAGCTCAATTGTTTGGGAACCCGAATCAGGCCAGAGTGTGCACTGAATTCCCTGGTCAGCTGAGGCTACCAGTTTTGCTTTGCAAATTGGGGGAGCCATGGGCCATGCTCTCTGTTCAAGTGTCACTGTACATAGGGCTGTTGAATGGGCTGTGCAGCTTCCTGTGTGCTCTGGATAGGTTCCCTGGTCAGAGAGACTGAGGGCTGTATTCAGCAAGAAGTGGGGGGTATGAATTAGATTCCATACCTGGGTGTAGTGGGAGAAGCAGCTCTAAAATTGGTCAAGATCTTTGTTGTCTTAACTCAGGCCAACTGCACCCCAACTTCCCTGGCTGAGCAGGGTCACTGGCTTTGCTCTGCAAACTATTGGCTCTGGCCTGCCCACCTCTCAGTTTGAGCATTGCTGGGCGGCACACCTTGCTTGAGTTGTCTCCAGCTCTTCTCGTCAGATGGGGCCAGAAGACACTCTCCACAGTGGGTGGGGCTGTGAATCCACTCCTTGCCTGAGAGTGGGCAAACCCGGCTCTAGGGCCAGCAGAACCTCTCATTTGAGGACCCGAATCAGGCAGATCTCCACTCCCACTGAGTTCCCTGGTCAGAGGGCTCCCTTGACTTGGTTCTGCAGATGAGCGAAGCTTCTAGGTGCGTTTACTACTTGGGGACCACAGGTGTGAACTCGGTCAGCCAATGACCTGTGCTAGCTGTTGCAAGCCCTTCCCTTCTCCATCACAGTCAGATTCCCAGGGGTTGAGCCCCACAGATTCTCCTGAAGTCCCCATGGGGCGAGATCAGAGTAGGGGTTTCAGCAAAGCCATCCACAATGCTGTGGATGGCTGGTTGACCCCTTGGGCTCTCTTTTCCCACTGAAGGAACTGGAGGTTGCATTGGCCTGGGAGAGGGGCAAGGCAGTCAGTGTGTAGCTGTTTCTCTTACTTTCTAATGCAATCTCTGTTGTTCTCTCTGGTGCAGGGAAGTGTCTCAGCCTCACCCCCATGTTCTAGGATTCTCTCAGTGGTGTCTTGTTCTGGAATAGCTGTTAGTTGTACCTGTGAGGGGTAGTAAAGTCAGGACAACTCATGTTGCCATCTTGGTGATGTCACTCTTGGGATATCTTCAGGTGCTTCTTTCAGATTGGTAAGACCTAGGGGGTTGAGGAAAAGGGTATGACTGAGGAGAGAGTGACCAAGGACCCTTGGTTCTCTTTTAGAATAGTCTCAGAGTAGAGAGATCAAGAGTCATTATAACTCACATATGTCCCACTCAGCTCACCCCAGAGAGGAGTCTGAGGCCAACGCCAGAGTAGTAAGTATTCCTTGGCCCAGTGATTCATCCCAAAGCTTTCCTAGAGCAGCGGTTCTTAAGTTGTGATCCACAGACTCTCAGGGGTCTCTTGGGGCCCTTTCAGAATGTTTCCAAGCTCAACCATCTTCATAATAATACTATGATGTTATTTGCATTTTTTACTGAATGGTGCAAAAGCAATTGTGGCTTAAACTCTTTGGCACCACAATATCAATGAAAGCATTGACTTTATGCCTTAATACAGTGTGGCATTGAAACTGTATTTTTTACCACCATACAGTCATAGTTTTTAAAAAAAGAATCAAGTTCACATAAGAACTTTTTAAAATATGCTGTGTGATGAAATGGCAAGTGTAAAGCATTTCTGATGCAAAGTTAGCTAAGGACACTGGTGGTCATAAGGAAAAGCACTTGTGCAAACTGAGTGAGTTACAAGCTGAACTGATTGCATTTTTCACGGAGCACAGAAAAATGACAGAATGACTGACAAACTATGGCTATTGAGATTAGACTATTTGGCAGACATTTTTCCAAAAATGAATGCAGTGAGTCTCAGTTCAAGGAAAACAACTGATAGCATGTGTTGCTAATGATAAAATTCAAGTTTTTAAGCAAAAAAACACAAACAAACTCTTTTTTGGGGAAAAACTTGTGTCCTCGCTATGAGCTTGAGAGCTTCCCAATACGTAAAGATTTTCCGATGAACTCGGTGGTGATATGAACAAATGTGATTTTTAAAATACTTTATAATAAATTATGTCAACATTAGGAAACTCTGTATGACTCAGTGAACCAATATCTTCCAAGTGACCAATGTACGATGTTTCAAAATAATGCATGAGTAAAAGAGCGATCCCAAGTGCAAGATAGACAAATATATTTTTTATGTGACAGATATAAAAAGTTTATTGATATCATTTCAAATTCCACATTACAGCTGATCTTTATAAACTCCGCTTGTCAAGATTTGGATAGGAACAAAGAAGAACATCCACAATTATTTTAAAAGACTGTTAAAATACTCCTCCCTTTTCCAATTACACATCTGGATGAGGCTGGATTTTCTTCATATACTTCAACCAAAAGAGTATACTACAAAGACTGAATGCAGATGCAGTTATGAGGAATCCAGATGTCCTTTATTAAGCCAGACTTTAAAGAAATTTGCAAAAATGCAAAACAATGCCAGTTTTGTCACTAGATTTTCCTTTGTTTTGAAAAGTATACTTTTTCATAAAAATATGTTATTTATGATGACATGTAATGTCATTATTTTTTTAATGAATATATAAATATTTTTAAATTTCTCAGTTTTAATTTCTACTCTAGCAAATATTGATACCTATGACCTACACAAACAAAAGCTCTTTGAGGTCCTCAGTAATTGTGAAGAGTGTGATGAGGTCACAAAACCAAAGGTTTTTTTCTTTGTTTTTTTTTTTTTTAAACCAGAGGTTTGAGTAAATCAACTATACTGCAATTTAAAAGAAAGAGAGAGAGAGAGAACAAAAAACCCCAGAAAACAAAGCTTTGAGAGCTGCTGCGCTAGGGCATTTGGTTGAGCACAGAATGGGTGGCAGTGGCAGTAGTGTATGGCTGGTTGGTGTTTTAGGGATCCTCTTCCATCTTCTCTCACACCTTACCTTTTAAAGAATATAATACCCACATTAGAAACTAGACTTATGAAGATTTTTAAAACATCTTTTATAAAGAAAAAAAAAATTTAGACGCAGAGTGCAAACCTGTGTGTGGAACATTACTGTAATGGTGAGATGATAAGGTACTGGCAAAGACAGGAAGGGGACCTTGGAAAATGAGAGCCGTAATGTTGGGATGGTGGGATGATGCTTGATGGATTTTCTTTGGTGTTTTTATAATAATATTTTAACAATTAGAAAATCAAATTAAAAACATTCACATACGCAACAACAACAACATTTTTCCAGGAGATATAGAAGCAAGAATTCTCTAAGATTTCCCCCAGTTGATTGTAAAACCAAACTGTCTGTTAAGTTGATGGGGCCAGGAAAGTCCCCACGCTGTTTTGCAAGACAGAAAATTTCAGCTCTTGGATTATGTTGAATGCGATGGCTATGGGGGCTGTATTTCTCCCTCACAGTTCTTGAATGTGGGATGCGGATTGCACAGTAGACTCTTGAGGCTGAGAGTTGAGCTAAATCTCTGAATATCGCTATTGGGCAGGAAGCAGTTAGCACCTGGCTTTGTTTACAGCGCCCTCAGCAGCTGTTCCACTGTGGCCAGGGAGAGATCTGGACCACTTCCACCAAAGGCGGTGAGCAAAGTTACACAAAGCTGGCTGTGCGTGAAATCTCCAGGTGCTACAGGTTTCTGTATACACAGAGGAAAGAACAGGATGGGCAGGTAACACCACAGGCTACCACTCCAGCAAAGAGCTGGCTGCCCTCTGGCAGTAATACCCATTGGGGGTGTGGCACTGAGATAGCAAACACCTTGCCCCAAGCTGATAGGGACACCTGAGCCTCTGGGAGTGTCAGTTTCAGCGTCCTCTGGGTGTGTCTGCCTTAGGAGGAGAGGTTGCCTGTGACGTTTGCTTACAGAAATGACAAGCTTTTTCCTTTCGTTCAACTATTTCATTCATTCATTCAACAAACTGAGTGCTTACTATGAGTTATCTGTTCTACGGTCTAGGAATATAGGACTGAGTAAAACAGGCAATAATCTCACCCTCAGGGAATTTACGTTCTAGAGGAGAGACAGAGAATCACTAAAATAATTAATTACTGGGTGGTGATAAGAGCCATGGAGAAAGATAGAGCAGGGGAGGGAAAGGGTGAGTTGTGAGAGTAGGGTGTAAGGGTCTTAGGGAAGCCTTACCCAGAAGGTGAAACGTGAGCAAAGACCTATTCCAGGTTACTGTGGAAACTAAAGAAACAAACAAACAAACAAACAAAACATTTTTAAATTTGAGAAAAACTACAACAGAAAGCACCCATTCTCCCATTTTAATATTAATATTTTGTTGGTATCCTTTTTTTTTTTTTTTTTTTGCGGTAAGGGGCCTCTCACTGTTGTGGGCTCTGTGCAGGCTCAGCGGCCATGGCTCACGGGCCCAGCCGCTCCGCGGCATGTGGGATCCTCCCGGACCGGGGCACGAACCCGTGTCCCCTGCATCGGCAGGCGGACTCTCAACCACTGCGCCACCAGGGAAGCCCCTGTTGGTATCCTTTTACAATACTTTCAATGCATGTATGAACATATACCATTTTTAAAAAGGTAGATGCGTTCCTGCCTGTACAGGCATGGAGTTCTTATTTTCTCACTTTGCAGTACATCCCGAGCAGCTTTCCATGTTTGTTCCAGATCTGTACCATCTCTTCAGCTGGTCACAGAAGATGGGGAAGGGTATAGCATAACGGGGAGCCAGGGGTCTCGCCCCAGACCTGTCACTTATGTAAGCTCTCTGTGTCTCAGTTTCTTCATCAGTAAGATAAGGATATAGGATTTAACTCATAAGGTTGTTTCCTCACAGGAAGGAATTAAATGACTCACGTGAAATGATACATGTAAAGCAGACTGTTTTGGTAGCTCAGACAAGAGATGGTGGCTTGAACTAGAAGGATGGCAATGAAGGTGATTAGAAGTGATCTGATTCAAGATACATTTTGAAAATAGAACCCTCCTACACTGTAGGTGGGAATGTAAATTGGTACAATCATTATGGAGAACCAGTATGGAGGTTCCTTAAAATACTAAATATAGGGCTTCCCTGGTGGCACAGTGGTTGAGAGTCCGCCTGCCGATGCAGGGGACACGGGTTAGTGCCCCGGTCCGGGAGGATCCCACATGCCGCAGAGCGGCTGGGCCCGTGAGCCATGGCCGCTGAGCCTGCACGTCCAGAGCCTGTGCTCCGCAACGGGAGAGGGCACAACAGTGAGAGGCCCGCGTACCGCAGAAAAAAAAAAAAAAAAAAACAACTAAATATAGAACTACCATATATAATCCAGCAATCCCACTCCTGCACATATATTTGGAGAAAACTGTAATTCGAAAAAATACATGCACCCCCATGTTCATTGCAGCACAATTTACAATAGCCAAGACATGGAAGCAACCTAAGTGTCCACGGACAGAGGAGTGGATAAAGAAGATGTGGTACATATATACAATGGAATATTACTCAGCCATAAAAAGGAATGAAATAATGCCATTTGCAGCAACATGGATGGACCTAGAGATTGTCATAGTAAGTGAAGTAAGTCACACAGAGACAAATATCATGTGATATCCCTTATATGTGGAATCTAAAAGAATGGGACAAATGAACTTATTTACAAAACAGAAATAGAGTCACAGATGTAGACAACAAACTTATGGTTACCAGGGGGGAAAGGGCGGGGAGGGATAACGTGGGAGATTGGGATTGACATAGACACACTGTTATATATAAAATAGATAACTAATAAGGACCTACTGTATAGCACAGGGAACTCTACTCAATACTCTGTAATGACCTAATGGGAAAAGAATCTAAAAAAGAGTAGATATTTGTCTTTGTATAACTGAATCACTTTGCTGTACACCTGAAACTAACACAACATTGTAAATCAACTACACTCCAATAAAAATTTTTAAATATTAAAAAAAGAAAAAAATAGAGCTGATGGTGTTTAACTACAGGGCTCTGAGGAAAAGAAGAAAGAATCAAGGGCGATTCCTGGGTTGGGGGATAGTGGGAGCATCATCTGCAAGGGGAGGGCCAGGAGAACACATTCGAGGGTGGGTGGGTGGATGGATGGCTCTCACTGGGCCATATTAACTCTATTGCTGTTGCCCTTTTCATGCCTATTGCCATCACCTTAGTTTAGGCCTTGTCCTCTGAAGACCAGGCCATGGCAATACCGTGTCCTCCGTAGACCCCCTGATTCCAGTCCCTCCCTTTCAGGGCAGCTGGCCTTCTCGCTAACTCTCTCCTACGGTTCTCCCCTTTCTTCCTTAACCCTCCCATCCACCACCCCAACCTCTGTTTGCCTAAGTCTAACTCACCTTCCAAGGCCAACTCCAAGTACCACCTTCTTCACAAAAGCACCTCTCCTCTGAATTTTGATACAAATTAGGTACATCATTCATTTGGTTTTTAGTATGTTATTCACCCTTTCTGTTAAAAATGTGTTCATTTTCCTCCACTGTTCCCTGAACCCTTCCCGACAGGACCCTTAAAGATGGAGACAGCATCAGGCACTGTGGGTTGCATGTTTGGGGACCTTGGCGAGGCAGGGTGGGGATTAGGGGGGCTCTTAGGGGACAAGAGGGACCCAGAGGGAAACTCCATATACCTCATGGGGGCTCAGGGTAGGCCCTGCAGCACCTGCCTTAGGCCCAATTCCACTGAGAGTGCTACTCCCATTTCCAAGGGACAATATCGTCAAGGCTTTTTACCGCTGGTGAATAATTTGAGACCATTTTCTCTGGTGTGTAAACTGTCCAGTCAGAGATGGCCAAAGAGCAGCCTTTGGGATAATCGGCCACTTGGCCTCTATTCCTACCTGCCTTGTTCTGTCCTCAGTCAAGTTCGGCGGCTAAACAGAGGCTGACCCAGCCCCACAGAGCTCATTTTAGGCCATGCCACTGTGTTTATAAAGAGCTCAAGCTGCTCTCTTTAATTGGTCTTGGTCACCTGCCCCTGCCTATTGGTAAGTTGATATGGTTTATCCTCCAGGGCCTAACCAAAGGTGTCCTCCTCGTGGGCCTCTCCAGGGCCTGAAATTACTTTGTTCATCCTTTCTTTGGGTCTAACTAGGTATTAAGATTATGCATGCCAGTGTTAAAGGTGATTCACATCTTGGCTCAAATGGATTTATCTTGGTAGCCAAGGAAGCCAGGAGCAAGGTCCTGGGGCCATCCCCACCCCCACTTCCCTTTCCCTTCTCTGAACGTGTTTGTTTACAGGTACATCCTGGCGGAAGTGGGGCTGGGGACCCTGCAGAGGTGTGGATGGCTGCCAGGGCCCTGGGGAGCTGCAGGGAGGGAAGCCGTAGAGCAGCCTGGGGCAGCAGGAAGACCCCGAGTTTCTCCCACAGAGCACCGACTCACAGCCGCCCTTGAGGCAGCCTGAGGAGTGGCCCCCAAAGACGGCCACCCTTAAATGCCTGGAACTTGTGAATGTTACCTTATATGGCAAAAGGGGCTTTGCAGAGGTAATTAATCCCTCCTTTGTGAGGGAGAGATTCCCAGGTGGTCCCTAAATGTAATCATAAGCATCCTTATACATGGGAGGCAGAGGGGGATTTAATACAGAAAGGAGGGAGACGTTGTGACCACAGAGTCCGAGGCAGGAGCGAGGAGGTCACGTGATGAGCCACGGGTGGCCGGCAGCCACCGGAAGTTGGAAGAGACAACCATGGGATTCTCTCCTGGAGCCTGCAGACACCTTGATTTAAGCCCGGGAAGACTGAGCTCACACTTCTGGTATCCAGAACTGTAAGAGAATAAAGTTGTGTTATTTTAAGATCCGCAGCGGGAAGTGGCTACAACAGCTGCAGGGAATGAATACAGCCCCTCAGCCCACCTGCATCCTGGGTCCTCTAAGGAGGCTCCTCTTACCTGAGGGTCCAATGACCTGAGGGTCATTCAGGACATGGCCCGGGGAGTGTGTGGACTCAGCATGGACACCCCAGGCTAAACAAGGACCTTTGCTCTAGGACAGATTTGCTCTACCAGCGGAGGCCCAGCCAGGTCCAGATGGAACCTGGCGGGTGAGCCTGAAGGCTGTTGTGTCCCAGGTGGGCTTTGGCTTGTAGCCTTACATCTGAGATGGCCATTTTCTCCCCTGAGCTCCCTCCTTGTCCTCTGAGAACACAAGGAGGAACTTCTTAGAAAACAGACCAGCTGGCCGGAACTGGCTGCATCGTTTGTGAGGTCTAGTACAAAATGAAAAGGAAGAGGCCCTTCTTCCAAACTTTTAAAGAATTTCAAGGTGGTGACAACCATACATTGAACAAGTGTTGGGCCTCCTGAGGGCAGGCCCCAGTGCAACCCCTGGTGGGGGCCTCCTGCCTTTGCACTCTGCTCTATCCTTAGGTGGGCTTCCACCTCCAACACCACTTTTCTTTCTTGAAACTTTTGAGAAAAGTCATTTCTTTTTGGCTCCTTTTCCCTTTCGTGAAGAGGTTCTGCTCTCCAAGTTGCCAGGCCCAAAATAAGGCCTGCCTGCAGAGTGAAATAAAACTCTTTCAGGATCCGACTGATAACTCCAATGTTTTCAAAACAAACAAGAACAGCTATAAAGAATTTATGGGCCCAATAAAAACCCCCAACCACAGCATCAGCCATGGGACAGAGAGTGTCATTTGAGGGAAACTCTGTAATGCTTTCCTGCAGCTCCGCAGTGGCACGGGGGCCTGAGGCTGGGCTGGGCTGCTTCTCAGCATGAGCAGGGGAATGGGTGATCCCCAGAGGCTCTTATGGAAAAAGAAGGCTCCGGAGGGTGCCCGTGCCATCATAGGACATACCATTTTAAGTGGTTTCTGCAATGGCTGACCCCAAGCCTGCCTCCTGTCCCTTTCTCCCCAAATCTTATGGGGCTCACTGGTAGGTAGAAAGAAAAGGGAAGCAGGCCCCGGCCTGAGACCCTGTGCTTCACGAGAACTTTCCAGATCAACCTGATTTTTCTCTAGCTGTTCCTGCAATGCATGTCCTGCTACCTGAGCCCTTATGGACTCTGGACTCTATTACATAGCACTTACCTTTAGGTGAGTTGTTTCCATCCCTTTTTCTGGCATCCCAGACTGTGACTGCCTGTTAGGCTGGTAGCTGAGCTTTGAGTTCTTTTTTTGGTAAAATCCATCAGTCAGTCGAGAAGAGACTTAAAAAAAATCTGTTAACCAGTTGGCTGATCAATGTCTCCATGAGACAGCTGCTGGGAAATAGCAGCTTAATTGGCCAATTTTACTTTTAGCTGTGATGGCAGGTGACCTGCAGTGACCCAGAGATCGTGCCTTGCTAGCTTACCTTAAGAAATTCGATGATTCCTAGACTATTGTAGCTGAAAAGGCTTCATTTTCCTGATGAAGAAAGGGTTCTAGCTGGTGGCAAGGATTTTCCTGGCCTGGGGAGGTTGTTCCTGCCTCTGGTCTCTCCTCTTGCCTTACCCCTCTGCGAGGCTATGATGCCACAGCAGCCGGAGCCCATGCTTGCCTGGCTCAGGCCTGGGACCGCTTCTCTCAGGGAAGCCCAGCGTCCACTATGGCAGATGGGGCACCAGCCTTGTCCGAGTAACAGGCTGTCGCTATTCTGAAAGTATAGGCTGTTAGAGAAGCCAGGAATCCTGGGAGAGGACGGGAAGGAGCTATGACACACAGGATGAGCTCAGGGGCCGCCCCTTGCGGAGGTAGCCCCCCTACGGCTGCCTGCCAAGAACACACACCCCTGCGATTTATGAGGTCACACAGCATGAGATTTCACGGACTGCAGATCCATTTGTGCGAACATGGATTCTCTTTTGAAAGTCAAAGTCCTCTGGGAGGGAGTAAACATCTCTGTTTGTTGTAGGTTGAAGGCAAGGGGACTGATCTCATTGGGCCCAGCTGGGATGAGCTGTACCTGGAGAAGGGGCTCTCTGTGGTGGGGAAGGGGAGTAGGGGGCAAAGTTGAAGAGGGGCATCTTTTATGGTGTGGGACCCATGTGGATGGGCGCTGACTCAAGCTCGTAGGAGAGCATGAGGTGCTCTATATTCTGAGGCTCAGAGGCTGAGAGATGAATGATGTTAGAAATAAAAATATCCATTGACTTCAAAAGTCTATCTTGGCTGGCCCTGTTCTCAGGCAAGGAAGAGGAAGTTCCTTGTAGCTGGAGTATTGGAGTTACCACTTCACTGCTTTGACTGCAGTTTCTTGTCCCTTCCATTCAGCTTGCTCATTCTTGCCAATTTTACTCTCATAAGTGGTACTTCATGTCACTCCCCTGCTCAAGAACATGCAATGGCTCCCTTTTACCTGCTGGACCAAATTAATAATCCTGATTAGCTTTTAAAGTAATCTGGCTCTGACTTAACCTTAATTTTTGGTCTCTATTGGTAGAATGGCAAAGTCAACATTCTAAATTTCAACAGTGATATCTTTCCACATTATAAGAATGGCAACCCTGGACTTCCCTGGTGACGCAGTGGTTAGGAGTCCGCCTGACAATGCAGGGGACACGGGTTTGATCCCTGGTCTGGGAAGATCCCACATGCCTCAGAGCAACCAGGCCAGTGAGCCACAACTGCTGAGCCAGTGCTCTAGAGCCTGCAGGCCACAACTGCTGAAGCCCACGCACCGCAACTACTGAGCCCGCGTGCTGCAACTACTGAAGCCCGCACACCTGGAGCCCATGCTCTGCAACAAGAGAGGCCACCACAACGAGAAGCCTGCGCACCGCAACAAAAAAGTAGCCCCTGCTCGTCACAACTAGAGAAAGCCCATGCTCAGCAACAAAGACCCAACGCAGCCAAAAATAAAAGTTAAAAAAAAAAAGAATGGCAACCCTGAGCAGGGTGTCATATTTCTAAGACACGTATCATGATCTTTGTGTGCCTTAAAACTTTTACTGTTATAGTTGAATCATTCAAAAATTGTGGAAAACACTGGTTTTCAAAATGAGTTCACCAAACATGAAGAATGTATTTTTAAAAATATAATAAAAATGCAATCCATTTGAGCAGAAAAATTCTACTTTTCCAAGTATTTCTTTTTCACCTCCACTATTTCTTCACAGTCTCATAATAACTGTGGATACTCTCTCTCTCTTTTTTTTTTTAAATAAATGAGCCTGAGGCTTGCTGAGGCCTCCCAGTGTGTACGGATAGAGAAGGCAGCAGGACCCGATTCCCTATACTCTGATCAATGTTCTTTCCTCTCTTCACACAAGCTCACAACAGTTTGTGGTTTCTGACCAGCATTGTCTGTCTGTCCTTACAAGGTCCTGTTCTGTCATTAAAATGTGAGGTGAGCGGTAATCACTTTGTAATGTACAGAAATATTGAATCACTGTGTTGTGTACCAGGAACTAACGTAGTGTTGTAGGTCAATTATACTTCAAAAAAGAACAAGCACACAAACTAATAAAGAGATCAGATTTGCGGTGACCAGAGGTGGCGGATGGGAGGACGGGGAATTGGATGAAAGCAGTCAGAAGGTACAAACTTCCGGAAGATAAATAAATACTAGGGATGTAATGTACAACATGATAAATATAATCAACTCTGCTGTATGTTATACATAAAAGTTGTTAAGAGGGTAAATCCTAAGAGTTCTTATTGCAGGGAAAAGTTTTTTTTCTTTTTCTTTTGTTTTGTACCTATATGAGATGAGGGATGTTCTCTAAACTTATGGTGGTAATTATTTCATGATGTATGGAAGTCAAATCATTATGCTGTACACCTTAAACTTATACAGTATTGTGTGTCAATTATATATCAATAAAACTGGAAGAAAAAATATGTAAATAAAAAGATTAAATGTGAGATGAAAATGTCAGATCTGCTGGTCTTCAGGCAACAGCTCACTTCTGTCAAAGGCAGCACTACTCTGGGGCATGTGAGGACGCCCAAGATGCCAGGACTCATCCTTGTGAGTGTTTAGAGGGTTGTTCTCCAGTCCTAAGTACTACCAGACACATGGCCTCAATCCTAGAGCATTTATTACATTTTACATCCTGGGCTTTTAGTCAAGTTGTTCCTCTTCACCAATGCACAAAGTCTAGGCCCAGACCTCCTTTCAAAACTGATTTCTTTTACGAAACAGAGAACAAACCCCACTGAAGGCAACACTTTTTTTTTTTTTGTGGCTGTGTTGGGTCTTCGTTGCTGCGTGTGGGCTTTTTCTCTAATTGCAGCAAATGGGGGCTACTCTTCGTTGTGGTGTGTGGGCTTCTCATTGCAGTGGCTTCTCTTGTTGTGGAGCACGGACTCTAGGTGTGTGGTCTTCAGTAGTTGTGGCATGAGGGCTCAGTAGTTGTGGCATGAGGGCTCAGTAGTTGTGGCTCACTGGCTTAGTTGTTCTGCAGCTTGCAGGATATTCCTGGATCAGGGCTCGAACCCGTGTCCCCTACACTGGCAGGCGGATTCTTAACCACTGTGCCACCAGGGAAGCCCGAAGGCAACACTTTTAAGAAAGTTTCTTAAATCATAAACTTAGAGAGACAGGCAGTGAAGGGTGTAGGAAAAGGGAGAGAGAGAGAAGGAAAAAAGAAAGGCAAAAAAGAGAAGCAAGATGTAAGAACTTAATTTTAACGCCAAGGAGCCTCTTAAAGACTTACGGCTAGGGGCTTCCCTGGTGACGCAGTGGTTGCGCGTCCGCCTGCCGATGCAGGGGAACCGGGTTCGCGCCCCGGTCTGGGAGGATCCCACATGCCGCAGAGCGGCTGGGCCCGTGAGCCATGGCCAATGAGCCTGCGCGTCCGGAGCCTGTGCTCCGCAACGGGAGAGGCCACAACAGAGGGAGGCCCGAGTACCGCTAAAAAAAAAAAAGACTTATGGCCCTGTGAGCCTTTTTAATGAGTCAGCCACTCTTTCACCATAAAGGCAATATAATTTTGTGCATTAACTTTTAAAATCTGGCCACGTGTCATTTATGCAATCAATGGTCCAGTGAACTCATGTTGAAGGTTAATTGCAAGACCTCCTCCAAGAGCTAAATTCCAGGATGGTGCATCTGTGTGGCCATGAAGGAGTGCCACTCACTCGCTGAGGACCTCTGTGGCTGACTTAAGTAGACCCAAGTCTCCCAGCCTCGTGGAGGAGCATATGGAGGAGCTGCTGGCCACTGCTCTCAGGTGAACCCACTGCCTACTGGTCCAGCAGCATAGCTTCATTCTTTTGCACTTAGAAGGCATTTTTGGTCCTTTCGAGCTCCAAATGAACATTCCCACAACCCTCTGAGGGGGCACATTTTGCATGCTTATGAAGCAATGCTTATACTTGTAGTTTATATTTTTGGAAGATTTATCAGAAATGGAGCCCAGGGTAGTGCCTGGGGGTGGGGAAGGAGTCAGGGCAGCTAAGAAAAGGACACAAAGAAGTTGCACATGAGGATGAAAGAAGAAAGGTGTGCTATGGGTGGGCATCAGGACGAGGAACGAGGCCCATCAGGAGGTCCAGCTGTGGGGTCCTTAACTTTATTTGTGCCCTGGAATCCCTGGCAGCCTGCTGAAACCCAGAGACACTTTCTCAGAATAATGTTTTAATAATATATGAAATAAAATTCCTAGGATTCCAAAGCAGACTGCAATGATGTCAAAATACAGTTATCAAAATGCTTCATAGACAAATTTGTAATATAAAATGCATGTGCTTTTTTGGCTAATGCATTGAATAAGATCTGGTGGTGGGTCTGGAATTATTTTAGAGGTAGTGATGCTGGTAAATGTTATTTCAAGATAACAACTCCCTATTGATTTGAAAATATCTTTGATTTTTCCCAGTAAAAAAGTTGTAGGGACTTCTATAAGGACGGTGACTGTTGACAGCCTTTATAATTAAAGGAAATGCTAAATATCTTTTTGAGGTTAGTGAAAATAAAGTTGTAATTTTTTCCATCCGACTTCATGAACATGCTGAATTCTCTCTATGGAACACTCGTGGGTCTGTCGGTCCCCAGATGAAGAAACGCTCCGCAGAGGTTCAAAATTACCTGAGCCAACTCAGGGGGGAGAAAAAGGATCAGGTCCCTGAACTCTTTACATCATACGGGCATCTCGGCTGATGTTTGCTGATTGCTGTAGTTGGAAGGCTCAGGCAGAGGTTTCTCATTTCATTTTGACGCTGGTTTTATAAACACTATTATTTAAAGGTCATTAAAATGTGCCCGTGGCGCATGAATTGCACACAGCTGAATTCACTAAAAGGACGGTTAATTAAGAAGCTGCCAAAGAAGAGGAATGAGGGCTGTCGTGGGCGCATCTGCATGGCATTCAGGAGACAAGCCCGCGGTTCCTTAAGTGGGTCTCACTGAGCTCATTTCCAGCCGCCTTGGTGACGGATGTTTGAATGTTGGCCGCCTCCCAAGAGTGTGTCATCAGGATGTTGCTTCCCTGTGGACATAGACGGGGTGGTAGCCAAGCAACCTCAAAGGGCAACAGGCTCATATTGGGATAATTTTCTTCTCACGTTGTTTTTGCTCTCGCTGTTTTAGTTCTTCCAACTCTTTAAAACACGTAATGTCTCAAGTTAGTTCTGCAAACCACCTGGTTCCACGTGCCTATAAATGGTACTGGGAAGAGCATGGAGCCAGGCAGTGCTCAGCTTCGCACAGAAGTCCTGAAGTCAACAACCATGGCTCCAAATTTGCCAAGGCAACTTGCCTCTGCTGACAGTACTGGTGGCAGTGAAGGGGATGGAAAGAGGAGACACATTGCCTCCCTTTAAGAAAACTCCAGAATCTATTGAGTGGAGGAGTTCCTTATATATTTTGGGTATTAACCCCATATCGGATATGTGGCTTGCAAATATTTTCTCTCATTCTGTAGGTTGCCTTTCCATTTTGTTGGTTATTTCCTTTGCCGTGCAGAAGCTTTTTAGTTTGATGTAGTCCCACTTGTCAATTTTTGCTTTTGTTGCTTGTGCTTTAAGTGTCATATCCAAAAAATCATTTCCAAGACTCATGTCAAGGAGCTTTCCCCCTGTGTTTTCTTCTAGGAGGTTTATGGTTTCAGGTCTTACATATAAGTCTTTAAACCATTTCGAGTTAATTTTTGTGAGTGGAGTAAGATAGGAGTCCAGTTTCATTCTTTTCCATGTTGATATCCAATTTTCCCAGCATTATTTCTTGAAGAGACTGTCTTTTCTTTATTGAGTATTCTTGGCTCCCTTGTCAAGTGTTAATTGACCATACATGCCAGGGTTTATTTCTAGGCTCTCAATTCTGTTCCACTGATCTATTTGCCTGTTTTTATACCAGTACCAAACTGTTTTGATTACTATAGCTTTGTTGAAATCAGGAAGTGTTATGCCTCCAGCTTTGTTCTTTTTCAGGATTGCTTTGGCTCTTTGGGGTCTTTTATGGTTCCATACAAATTTTATAATCAGTGCACTGTGACCTATAATAAAATCTAACATTTGATTGACCAGAAATAAAGCAGTGTTCTAAGCCTTTATATATTGCCTTATTTAATCCTTTATTTAATATCAAAGAGGTAGACATTATTATTTCTAAAAGAAAATTTACATAAATTACCAAGGTGACAGAGCTGGAACTTGAACCTATGTAGTCAGGGTTAGTGTATTATGGAAGGATTCTTACATTTACGCAAAACTGCTCCTTTCTTTATGTAAAGAGCTGTGTTCTTTGTACTTTTAGTAGCTTGTTTATAGATCATGAACGACCAGAAAGGCTGAATACAAAGGAGCTTAAAGTTAAAAGTTTAAGAAGGATTGGTCTTCAAATCTGGAGGAAGAGTTTCTTAGGAAGACAATCTGATGTTCAAAATCATTTGCATTTGACTTTCCTAGCAAAGCTCCATGACATAAACACAGGCAAAGTGATGAGCAACCCTTTCCCCACTGCCAGGATGCACTCAGCATTAAATGGTTTATTTAATGACAGCCACTTTTTATTCAGTAACAAGATGAGCAGCCAAGTTCAGTTTGAAACCTATCTTGAAAGTTTTCTCAGCGATTCCCAAACTACTTTTAAAATCCCAGGGTGGACACAACTGAGGCACAACATCTTTGTCACCTTTGTCATCAGCGTTCCTGGAGCCGGTGACATCCCCTCCTTTAAGGCAGCTGTCTCGTTCACGGGCCCAGGGCCTGTCCAGCTGAATGATTTGCTGCATCGAGCAAAGTACTGGCTTTGAGACCGGGATCTGCCTGGTGACTTTGGAGAAATCATTAACCTGTTTGATTCTCATTTTTCTCCAGCTGTAAAATGAGACAAGCACAGCCTGAGGTCATTGGGAGGATTGCTTGAGATGATCTTTGGAGAAGTACTTGTCTCTGTGTCAATGTTTTATATTGCTTGAGTATCCTCGTGAATCGTGAAGGGCATTGCTCCTTGTAGAAAGTGCTTCTATGAATTCTGTCCCCAGAGGGGACACAGGCTACCAAGCCATAGGCTGTCCTCCTTCTCAGTTACCAGCAAAGCCAACCACCACTTAGCATGAGCATATGAAAATTTGTATCATTTATCGTTAAAGTCTCTGCTATTAGATGGCAAGTACCTTTGGGGCAGAAGCTTTGCTTAAGTCAGTTTTTGTCCCTAATGCCTCCTCCAATGGCTCCTGCAAGCAAAAAGCACTCAGAAAATATGGGCAGCTGGTAACATTTATTGAGCACAAACCATGTACCGGGAACTGTTCCAAGTATTCCACATCGATGAATGCACATGATCTTCACGACAAGCCTTTGAAGTAAGCCTTTTATTATCTCCATTTCATAGGTGAGGAGACATAGGCAAAGAAAGAGAAGAAGCTCACATAATGTGAAGGCAGGGTTGAAGTGCACACGCAGACACTGACCGAGAGTCTGGAATCTAACCCGCTCTGCCATATTGCTTTTTTTTTTTTTTTTTTTGCTGTAGGCGGGCCTCTCACTGTTGTGGCCTCTCCCGTTGCGGAGCGCACGCTCCGGACGCGCAGGCTCAGCGGCCATGGCTCACGGGCCCAGCCGCTCCGCGGCACGTGGGATCCTCCCGGACCGGGGCACGAACCCGTGTCCCCTGCATCGGCAGGCGGACTCCCAACCACTGCGCCACCAGGGAAGCCCTGCCATATTGCTTTTTAAATGCATCTTCAGGATGGGCACCAGCTGATGGGAAAGAAGAGAGGACTTCAGCAGTCTGCCAACCATGCCCACACCCATTTTGCCTTCTGTACTGGGTGGAATAACATCTCCCCCCATTAAATTCCTGTCCACCCAGAACCCCAGAATGGAAATAGGATCTTTGCAGATGTAATTAGTTAAGATGAGGTCATACTGGATTAGGGTGGGCCTTAAATCCAGTATGATTTGTGTTCTTAGAGGAAGTGGGAAACTTGGACACAGACACGTCCCCAGGAAGAAGGCATGTAAGACAGCGGCAGAGACTGGAACGATGCTTCAACAAGCCCAGGAATGCCAAGGATTGCCAGCAAACCACAGGGAGCCAGGAGAAAGGCCTGGAACAGATTCTCCCTTGGAGCCCGCAGAAGGAATCAACCTGGCTGACATCTTGATTTCAGACTTCTGGCCCCCAGAACTGGAAAAATACATTTCTCTTGTTTGAAGCTACCCAACCTGTGATACTTTGTTATAGCAGCCCTAGGAAACCAATATACCCTCTTCTTCCCCGTTCTCTGCTTTCCAGTGAAGCGAAGGAAAGCACTGCACAGATGACTCAAAAAAACCCTAAGGATCTGAGGCTGTGGGGGGTTTAGTTTTGCATTAGCTCATTTCCTCTTTCACTGATTAAACCTCACAGAAAACCAGCCCACTCAGATTAAAAAAGAGTGAGCTTGCCCCATGGGCCATTATCTCTTGGTAAAGTAAAACCAGTCCCCAAAGATGGACTGCTTGGACAGCCCATCTTCAACCAATAATGCTGCAAAGAAGGTGCCCTTCCTTCTGCTTCTGTTTTGAGGGAGCGTGGGGCTGAGTAGGGTCTGGAGAGAGGTCATCTCGGACTAAGAATTTGAATGGGTCTGTGAAAAAAGAGAGAACTATAATTTCAAACGTCTGCTCTGTTGCCTAGAGGTGGAGTCCTGGCTCAAATGGCCTGTTCGGCAAATCATCTGACTGACTGTAAGCGGAGTTATGGGCTGGAGTCTGGGTTTAGGAAGGAGCTGGAGGTTGCTCAATTTCTTGGCATGACTGAGAATAAGACATTTTGCTTAAAGATTGTCGAGGAGCACATGAGACGAGAGAGGCCCAGATTCTACCCAGAGAGGCCACCCTGCAGAAGGCCTTGGACAGTGGGCTTGACCAGTGTCTTTTATGAAGAGGCATGGCTGATGTTCAATTTTAAGCTGGGCTGTGTGAGACGATAATGTAACTGCCCAATCTGGTTGCATCAAACCATCAGAAAAAGTTTCCTGAATATGCAGCCCTGTATTAATTGTTCTTTGGGGAAAAGAAGGAAGTAGCCTCAAAGGCACAATGGGGAGATGTTACACAGAAAAGAGATGCGCAGGAAGGGAAACATGAAAGAAGGAACAGAAATCCGAGAAGCCAGGAACCATAAACCTTTCTGACCACTCACCTACCCCCATCTCATCCCACTTTTTGTGAGCTTGGAGTTGATGTCCATCTGGAATAAATCATAAAGGCCAGCAAGCTAGGGGACTTGCAAACCCATGGTCTGGCTGCTGACATCTAGGTCTCACTGTAATGAGGGCAACTATGGAAAAGTGTGCTGGAGACACAAAGGCTTACGGAACCTAACCTATCTCCTGAGAGCTGACAATACTGAGAGGCAAAGTCCTAACTACAGTAGGAATGCCTTAATAGGAGAAGAAACGTGGAGCTTCATAACTTCAGAAAGAAGAATGAAAGAGAAAAGGAAGAAAAAGAACACTTCCTGCCAGAGTGATCGAGGAAGCAAAGTGAGATATGTAAGCTAAAACACAGACAAGTAGGATAGAGGTGTGTGTGTGTGTGTGTGTGTGTGTGTGTGTGTGTGTGTCCATCCTCCAGGCGGGCCACAGAGAACATCGTTCACACAGGATATAATGTGAACGGTGCCCCATGGAGTTGTGCCACGAGCAGTTCTCTTCCAGGTATAGCTTCTGGTATGCATCATAAGGTGCAGAGGGGGCTATGTGAGGGAGTTCAAGTCTTGTAGTTCTGCTCTTCCTGGTAAAGGATTGAAGGAGCAGTGATGTGGTGGGTTGGTAACTTGAAGAGCATGAAAAGTATTTGTGAGAAAAAATATGGGGGCATTAAAAAAAAAAAGCTTATATAAGCACCGCAGAATGCGGGATGTAGGAGGAATTCCAACGGACCTGCAGTGGGAAGAAAAAGATCAGGACCTGAGCATTTCCTAGAGGGGTCCTGAGGGTCCGTACTAGTTTCCTATGGCTGCTATAAAAAATGGCCACAGACTTAGCTCGTTGGCTTAAATAACGGAAATATATTCTTTCACTGTTCTAGAGGCAGGAAGTACAAAATCAGTTTTACTGGGCCTAGATCATGGTGTCTGCAGGGTCATGCTCCCTCCCGAAGCTCTAACGGGGAATCTGTTCTTTGCCTTTTATGGATTCTGGTGTCTGCCAACATTCCTTGGTTTGTGGCCGTGTCCCTCCAGTCTCTGCCTACGGTCTCATTGGCCTTCCTCTTCTGTCTGTGGTTGGTAAAATCTCCCTCTGCTTCCCTCTTAGAAGGATACTTGCGATTGCATTTAAGGCCCACACAGACAATCCAGAATAATGTCTCCACCTCAACATCCTTGACTTAATCACATCTGCAAAGATCCTTTGTTGCCACAGATGTTAACATTTACACGTTCCAGGGATGAGGACCTGATGTCTTTGGGGGTCATTATTAAGCCTGTTATAGGGCCTTTTGAGGCAGGGGAAGCAGGAAAGTGAAAGCCAGGGAAAGAGATGGAAAAGGCACTTGGACTTGGAATCTAGGCTGAGCGGAAGCCACTGGAAACAAAGCCTTCACAAAGGACTGTATATGAGGGCTCAGGTAGGCAACATCGTACAGGCCAGCCTCCTGGGCACATGGAATTGTGGTCATGCTACCTTTTTTGAATTCCTAGAAGAGCTGTTTTCTCTAAATTCTTTGCCAGTTTTTCACTAGGCATGCAAAATGGAGAGGACGATGCAGAAAAAGCAGCCCTCTTTGGTCATGAATTTGAAAGGCTTAGCTACAAATGTAGTGTGAAATTGTCTGAAATTCCTGGCAGCAGTCATGAGTCACATATTACTGTCTGACATTTACAGAACATTCTTCACAGCAGCTCCTAGACTTCGTTAAGAGAGAGATACTGTCTTTGTTGGATGGCAGAATCAGTATCCAAAGACCTTTTTGTTACAACAATGGGTCAAATCCAAGAAGATGAAATGTTATAGGCATAGATTAAAGGCCATGTACTTGGCCCACAGAGCCAGCTGAACAAATTCTACAAGAAGGAGGAGACATGGATGAACTGCAGTACACATATATACTTGTTATCAGTGTTAATAAGCTGAATCAAGAAATTGTGATGAGGGGGGTCTAAAAAACGTGATGCCTAAAAAGCCAGTGTGATCTTGGGCTATATTAATAGAAAAATAGAATCTAAAACAGGGAAGGTAATTCCAAAATTGCCAAAGGGAGAACCGAGTAGTCAAATCCATTGGTTTTGGAGAATATTCTCAAATCTGGAGTCAACACTGTTTCTGGAAACACACACGCGATCTTATAACGGCTTTAGGTAGCTGGTATTGAAGAGGAATAATGCTGGTGCGAAGCTGAAAATAAACTTGAAGAGATGGGTGGATTCAGGATAGACCGGGGAGGAAAATATTCCAAAGAGGATAATATCTCGTAGTGATCTTTGAAAGCTCACCAGCTTGTTAAAATATTTGTACAGTAAATATACATTACCTTTGCTACTAAATCTAGATTAACTTAAATTAAAACAATGAGGTGATAGTTGGTTTCTGTGCTATACCGGAACCCGGAATTTAGTGGGCACCAGGCAGGAAAACTGGAAGACATTTGTAGAAGAATGGCTAGTATTGTGCAAGTTTTCAAAACCATATGATGAAGACTGGAGAAGGATTGGCTATATTTAACTTGGGAGAAAAAAACATTAATTATTGGAAAGGCCACTTCTTGGAAGAGAAAATCCTCTTATTCTGGGTGACCTAAGCAACACGGAGGAGACATTAGAATTAAATTATAAAGAATAAAGGATAAACTTTCTAATAGTTTCTTGGAGAATTGTGCCCCCATTTATTTAAGTAGAGCTTTGAAGCTTTGATTATTGGAAAGGTGGTTAGGTTACATTAAAGTGACTGTGTATCCTAAGGTTCTATGGCAGATACTGTGCAGTGTTACACAACGCCATACTGCCTTCTTCTTTGGCAGCATGTTCAGGGAAGAAAGACTCATCCCCAACTCAGGGGGCAGCGGGGGGCCGTGGTGGTCAGAGCAAGATACACCCTGACTGGTCTCAGTTGAGTACGTACTCCTGATTCCCATAACCACTGATTGGTTTAGTGTCAGGCACAATGACTAGTTATGGCCAATAAGACGTATGAGGAAGTCAATTGACATAATTTCTGAGAAGGATTTTTGCTCCCTGATAAAGAGAGGGAGGGTGAGGAGACCTGCCTTTTTTTGTTGTCTTTAATGTGATTATACAAGAATACACACACACACACACACACACACACACACACACACAAGAATACATATATAAGAGTGTTGCAATCAGAAGTGCCCCTCATCAAACCTGAATCAAAACAAAACAAAACAGAAACTACACACACAAAAAAAACCTCCACAAAACCCAAATCACCAATCTCTGAGTACATATTTCATTTTGTGAGATAATCAAAGATCTTTATTTCTTAAGCCACTGTTTGTTGGGTGTTCATCACTGCAGCCAGATGCATGCTAACCCAGTTAAGCCCCATGAGTCTAAGAAAATCTTTAAGTTTGCAGTGGCATAATATATTTAATATACAAACATCTTGCTGAACAGATACATGTAAAGAAGTTGATGTAAGTCAAATTTTTTTTAATAATTTTTAAAAAAAATTTTTATTTATTTTTGGCTGCGTTGGGTCTTCATCGCTGCACACGGGCTTTCTCTAGCTGCGGCGAGCGGGGGCTACTCTTCATTGTGGAGCACGGGCTCTAGGCCTGTGGGCTTCAGGAGTTGCAGCACATGGGCTCAGTAGTTGTGGCTCACGGGCTTAGTTGTTGTGCGACACGTGGGATCTTCCCGGACCAGGGATCAAACCCATGTCCCCTGCATTGGCAGGTGGATTCTTAACCGCTGTGCCACCAGGGAAGTCCATTTGAAAATTATTTTGAATGCACAAATGAAATTATTATCCAGAAAGCATCTTGAATATTGAGTTCCATTCTAGGCCTTACCTTGAATGATGAAGCTAGAAGTTTCCTGGAGGAAAACAACCAGGATGTTGGAGAACCTGGAACTTATATGAAAAGGGAATTAGGAAAGGTTAGCCTGAAAAGAGAAACCTGGTGTTCTGGTGGTTGGTGGTGGAAGAGAGTGGTATTTGAAAGTTTTTCATGTAGAACAAAGCTGAAATGTATTTCTTATGGCCCCTAAGGCAGAACTAGGTCTAGTGGTAGAAAGTCAGGGAGGTAAATTCCAGTTTGTCATAAAGAAAACTTTTCTAAGAACTAGAGCAAACAGCAATAAACTGGGGGCGTCATGAAATTGTGGGGTCCCGGGGCTGGTCAAGCAGAAACTGGCTGCCATGTTCAAGGGGAATTCTCACCTTCAGTAGATGTTGGACTAGATGATTCTAGAAAGTGCTTAGAAATGGAGTGCTCTTCATTACCACTATTTTACAAATGAGGAAACTAAGGATTACTGAGGAGAGGTGAGGTGTCCAGCTCTCATAGCCAGTTAGATGCCAAGATGGGGCTAGGGAGGAGGTGGAGTACAGGGCTGGAATGATGTCACAAACCTTTGAGGTTGCAGGGCTGGCTCTTCAAGCACTTCGGGGACTTTGGAGTTTGGACGTTGCAAGACTTTGCACTTTGTTTCAGACATTTGAGGTAGCTGGGCTCCTGAGCTTTGTAGACTTGTGATGGAAATTCAGGAAGCTGCCCTGAAAGGCTTCAGGCCATCGTAAAGAAAGGAAGAAAAAGAACACTTCCTGCCAGAGTGATCGAGGAAGCAAAGTGAGATATGTAAGCTAAAACACAGACAAGTAGGATAGAGGTGTGTGTGTGTGTGTGTGTGTGTGTGTGTGTGTGTGTGTCCATCCTCCAGGCGGGCCACAGAGAACATCGTTCACACAGGATATAATGTGAACGGTGCCCCATGGAGTTGTGCCACGAGCAGTTCTCTTCCAGGTATAGCTTCTGGTATGCATCATAAGGTGCAGAGGGGGCTATGTGAGGGAGTTCAAGTCTTGTAGTTCTGCTCTTCCTGGTAAAGGATTGAAGGAGCAGTGATGTGGTGGGTTGGTAACTTGAAGAGCATGAAAAGTATTTGTGAGAAAAAATATGGGGGCATTAAAAAAAAAAAGCTTATATAAGCACCGCAGAATGCGGGATGTAGGAGGAATTCCAACGGACCTGCAGTGGGAAGAAAAAGATCAGGACCTGAGCATTTCCTAGAGGGGTCCTGAGGGTCCGTACTAGTTTCCTATGGCTGCTATAAAAAATGGCCACAGACTTAGCTCGTTGGCTTAAATAACGGAAATATATTCTTTCACTGTTCTAGAGGCAGGAAGTACAAAATCAGTTTTACTGGGCCTAGATCATGGTGTCTGCAGGGTCATGCTCCCTCCCGAAGCTCTAACGGGGAATCTGTTCTTTGCCTTTTATGGATTCTGGTGTCTGCCAACATTCCTTGGTTTGTGGCCGTGTCCCTCCAGTCTCTGCCTACGGTCTCATTGGCCTTCCTCTTCTGTCTGTGGTTGGTAAAATCTCCCTCTGCTTCCCTCTTAGAAGGATACTTGCGATTGCATTTAAGGCCCACACAGACAATCCAGAATAATGTCTCCACCTCAACATCCTTGACTTAATCACATCTGCAAAGATCCTTTGTTGCCACAGATGTTAACATTTACACGTTCCAGGGATGAGGACCTGATGTCTTTGGGGGTCATTATTAAGCCTGTTATAGGGCCTTTTGAGGCAGGGGAAGCAGGAAAGTGAAAGCCAGGGAAAGAGATGGAAAAGGCACTTGGACTTGGAATCTAGGCTGAGCGGAAGCCACTGGAAACAAAGCCTTCACAAAGGACTGTATATGAGGGCTCAGGTAGGCAACATCGTACAGGCCAGCCTCCTGGGCACATGGAATTGTGGTCATGCTACCTTTTTTGAATTCCTAGAAGAGCTGTTTTCTCTAAATTCTTTGCCAGTTTTTCACTAGGCATGCAAAATGGAGAGGACGATGCAGAAAAAGCAGCCCTCTTTGGTCATGAATTTGAAAGGCTTAGCTACAAATGTAGTGTGAAATTGTCTGAAATTCCTGGCAGCAGTCATGAGTCACATATTACTGTCTGACATTTACAGAACATTCTTCACAGCAGCTCCTAGACTTCGTTAAGAGAGAGATACTGTCTTTGTTGGATGGCAGAATCAGTATCCAAAGACCTTTTTGTTACAACAATGGGTCAAATCCAAGAAGATGAAATGTTATAGGCATAGATTAAAGGCCATGTACTTGGCCCACAGAGCCAGCTGAACAAATTCTACAAGAAGGAGGAGACATGGATGAACTGCAGTACACATATATACTTGTTATCAGTGTTAATAAGCTGAATCAAGAAATTGTGATGAGGGGGGTCTAAAAAACGTGATGCCTAAAAAGCCAGTGTGATCTTGGGCTATATTAATAGAAAAATAGAATCTAAAACAGGGAAGGTAATTCCAAAATTGCCAAAGGGAGAACCGAGTAGTCAAATCCATTGGTTTTGGAGAATATTCTCAAATCTGGAGTCAACACTGTTTCTGGAAACACACACGCGATCTTATAACGGCTTTAGGTAGCTGGTATTGAAGAGGAATAATGCTGGTGCGAAGCTGAAAATAAACTTGAAGAGATGGGTGGATTCAGGATAGACCGGGGAGGAAAATATTCCAAAGAGGATAATATCTCGTAGTCATCTTTGAAAGCTCACCAGCTTGTTAAAATATTTGTACAGTAAATATACATTACCTTTGCTACTAAATCTAGATTAACTTAAATTAAAACAATGAGGCGATAGTTGGTTTCTGTGCTATACCGGAACCCGGAATTTAGTGGGCACCAGGCAGGAAAACTGGAAGGCATTTGTAGAAGAATGGCTAGTATTGTGCAAGTTTTCAAAACCATATGATGAAGACTGGAGAAGGATTGGCTATATTTAACTTGGGAGAAAAAAACATTAATTATTGGAAAGGCCACTTCTTGGAAGAGAAAATCCTCTTATTCTGGGTGACCTAAGCAACACGGAGGAGACATTAGAATTAAATTATAAAGAATAAAGGATAAACTTTCTAATAGTTTCTTGGAGAATTGTGCCCCCATTTATTTAAGTAGAGCTTTGAAGCTTTGATTATTGGAAAGGTGGTTAGGTTACATTAAAGTGACTGTGTATCCTAAGGTTCTATGGCAGATACTGTGCAGTATTACACAACGCCATACTGCCTTCTTCTTTGGCAGCATGTTCAGGGAAGAAAGACTCATCCCCAACTCAGGGGGCAGCGGGGGGCCGTGGTGGTCAGAGCAAGATACACCCTGACTGGTCTCAGTTGAGTACGTACTCCTGATTCCCATAACCACTGATTGGTTTAGTGTCAGGCACAATGACTAGTTATGGCCAATAAGACGTATGAGGAAGTCAATTGACATAATTTCTGAGAAGGATTTTTGCTCCCTGATAAAGAGAGGGAGGGTGAGGAGACCTGCCTTTTTTTGTTGTCTTTAATGTGATTATACAAGAATACACACACACACACACACACACACACACACACACACAAGAATACATATATAAGAGTGTTGCAATCAGAAGTGCCCCTCATCAAACCTGAATCAAAACAAAACAAAACAGAAACTACACACACAAAAAAAACCTCCACAAAACCCAAATCACCAATCTCTGAGTACATATTTCATTTTGTGAGATAATCAAAGATCTTTATTTCTTAAGCCACTGTTTGTTGGGTGTTCATCACTGCAGCCAGATGCATGCTAACCCAGTTAAGCCCCATGAGTCTAAGAAAATCTTTAAGTTTGCAGTGGCATAATATATTTAATATACAAACATCTTGCTGAACAGATACATGTAAAGAAGTTGATGTAAGTCAAATTTTTTTTAATAATTTTTAAAAAAAATTTTTATTTATTTTTGGCTGCGTTGGGTCTTCATCGCTGCACACGGGCTTTCTCTAGCTGCGGCGAGCGGGGGCTACTCTTCATTGTGGAGCACGGGCTCTAGGCCTGTGGGCTTCAGGAGTTGCAGCACATGGGCTCAGTAGTTGTGGCTCACGGGCTTAGTTGTTGTGCGACACGTGGGATCTTCCCGGACCAGGGATCAAACCCATGTCCCCTGCATTGGCAGGTGGATTCTTAACCGCTGTGCCACCAGGGAAGTCCATTTGAAAATTATTTTGAATGCACAAATGAAATTATTATCCAGAAAGCATCTTGAATATTGAGTTCCATTCTAGGCCTTACCTTGAATGATGAAGCTAGAAGTTTCCTGGAGGAAAACAACCAGGATGTTGGAGAACCTGGAACTTATATGAAAAGGGAATTAGGAAAGGTTAGCCTGAAAAGAGAAACCTGGTGTTCTGGTGGTTGGTGGTGGAAGAGAGTGGTATTTGAAAGTTTTTCATGTAGAACAAAGCTGAAATGTATTTCTTATGGCCCCTAAGGCAGAACTAGGTCTAGTGGTAGAAAGTCAGGGAGGTAAATTCCAGTTTGTCATAAAGAAAACTTTTCTAAGAACTAGAGCAAACAGCAATAAACTGGGGGCGTCATGAAATTGTGGGGTCCCGGGGCTGGTCAAGCAGAAACTGGCTGCCATGTTCAAGGGGAATTCTCACCTTCAGTAGATGTTGGACTAGATGATTCTAGAAAGTGCTTAGAAATGGAGTGCTCTTCATTACCACTATTTTACAAATGAGGAAACTAAGGATTACTGAGGAAAGGTGAGGTGTCCAGCTCTCATAGCCAGTTAGATGCCAAGATGGGGCTAGAGAGGAGGTGGAGTACAGGGCTGGAATGATGTCACAAACCTTTGAGGTTGCAGGGCTGGCTCTTCAAGCACTTCGGGGACTTTGGAGTTTGGACGTTGCAAGACTTTGCACTTTGTTTCAGACATTTGAGGTAGCTGGGCTCCTGAGCTTTGTAGACTTGTGATGGAAATTCAGGAAGCTGCCCTGAAAGGCTTCAGGCCATCGTAAAGAAAGGTGCTTAAGCAGAGGTGATATCAAAACGTGATACCACTGGTGTTGACCAGTCAGAAGGAACCTGACTGGGGAGCGGGGTGGAGGTCTGGCCCCTGAATCAGCCCCGCCAAGGTCCTGTGGACCCAGAAGCAGAAAAATGTCCTTCTGGTGCCACTCCTGGGACAATACCTCACCCTCACTTGAGTCAAGCCTAGCTGCAGAGGGGGTTTAGAGAGCCTCCAGGCAGCCACACTGGTACAGGTTGGAGTCTCCAAGGAATAGACCCTGAGCCTCTGAACTCTGCATGTAGATTGATTGAAGAGTGCTTTGGGAATAGCTCCTGTTGGGGTGGTGAGGGAAGTCAGATTGGGCAAAGGGAGAAGTGGAGCTGTGACAGAGGCCTTAGCTGGTCCTGCAGAGAGCTCTAGAGCATCTGCGGGGAGGGCCCTGCAGAGCTGTCCCAACTGAGGCTGGCGGGACAGGGCTTTGTATCCCATATAGACCAGTCTCTGGACGCAGGCTGTCCCCAGAGGAGAGACCACATCCTTTGGCAGAAGGCAGTTCCCGAAGAGGGAGTTGGCTGTGAGCTATCAGTAGCCGACAATCTCTGCAGTTGGGGAAATGAGTGTGTGGGCCCTGAAGGAGGAAGCTGGGCGGCACAGCATGGCATTGCCAAAGGGAACCACTCCCCTCTTGCAGCTGATTGCTTTGGCAGGCTGCCAGGAAAAACACTTCCATTTCCTCTGGGGGGAACTCTTCTGGCGTATGATGAGGTCCCTGTGGCTAAATTAATGCTCCAAGGCAACAGATTCTACCTGGGGAAGGAAGAGGAGACACGAGGAGCATCAGGTGGGACCGGCTTCTTTCCGCTGCACCCACCCTGAACAGATTTGCTGGGGCTCAAGCAGGTGCCCATGAGATGCTTCATCCAAGCTGTCCACCCTGGCACCTCGAAGGTGCCCCAGGCAGGTGGTGGTGACCGTGAGAAGGGGACACTGTCAGAAGGAAACACCCTTGTGTTATCAAAGCTGGTCAAGGTTTGAGTCATTTATTTTGACAATCTGGTGATTCCCCAGCCAAAAGATGTACGTCAGACCTGATGAACGGACACGCCCAGGATGTATATACATCCTCTGGGAAAGAAAAACCCACAATCACGATGCTCCTGGTGTCCTTGACTAGGTGGGATGGTCATGGCCAGGATGTGGCCTCTAGGCTGCTTCAGGCTTCGTGGAGTCTCTCAGCCAACTCCGCTCGGCCCGACACAATTTAACCCTGAATTGCACGCTGAGCTGTGCAGTCCCTGAACCATATGGCTGGGACTGCGTCCCTTATCATCTGTAAACTCTGTGTTACACAAGGGGCACCTCATGCTTCTCTGCATCTGCCCGGCACCTAACACCCCTTAGGAGACTGATTTCAAACTCCGTTAGCAGACTTTCTGTTTCCATATCCCCTTTCTCCCACACAGGGTGGTTATTATGAGTTGGAAGGAAAGAGATTTTGTTGTCTCTAAGTAGAGTGATGGGAAAATAAGCGCAAAATTCCCCCACCTCTTTTCTGAGGGGTAGCTACTAGAAGTGAGGGGAATGGAGGGTCCTGTCATTGAGGCCTGTGGCTTGTTTGTGGCGGGAGAGGCTGGGCTTGATCAGAATTTCCTGTCTGCCGGGCCTTGGGGACTTGGGGCAGAAATAAAGGTCAGTGTCACTCACCGGGCTGCATAAAGCCACCTTCATGTCATGTGAACCACACAGCTCTGTGAAGTAGGGTCTATTATGTTTTATTTTACAGATGAGTAAAGTGAGACACAGAGAACTTGAGGTTATGCAGATGGTGAGGGGTGGAGCTGGGGTTGGCACAAGAAAGGTGCTTAAGCAGAGGTGATATCAAAACGTGATACCACTGGTGTTGGCCAGTCAGAAGGAACCTGACTGGGGAGTGGGGTGGAGGTCTTGCCCCTGAATTATTTAACTTGGGAGAAAAAAACATTAATTATTGGAAAGGCCACTTCTTGGAAGAGAAAATCCTCTTATTCTGGGTGACCTAAGCAACACGGAGGAGACATTAGAATTAAATTATAAAGAATAAAGGATAAACTTTCTAATAGTTTCTTGGAGAATTGTGCCCCCATTTATTTAAGTAGAGCTTTGAAGCTTTGATTATTGGAAAGGTGGTTAGGTTACATTAAAGTGACTGTGTATCCTAAGGTTCTATGGCAGATACTGTGCAGTGTTACACAACGCCATACTGCCTTCTTCTTTGGCAGCATGTTCAGGGAAGAAAGACTCATCCCCAACTCAGGGGGCAGCGGGGGGCCGTGGTGGTCAGAGCAAGATACACCCTGACTGGTCTCAGTTGAGTACGTACTCCTGATTCCCATAACCACTGATTGGTTTAGTGTCAGGCACAATGACTAGTTATGGCCAATAAGACGTATGAGGAAGTCAATTGACATAATTTCTGAGAAGGATTTTTGCTCCCTGATAAAGAGAGGGAGGGTGAGGAGACCTGCCTTTTTTTGTTGTCTTTAATGTGATTATACAAGAATACACACACACACACACACACACACACACACACACACAAGAATACATATATAAGAGTGTTGCAATCAGAAGTGCCCCTCATCAAACCTGAATCAAAACAAAACAAAACAGAAACTACACACACAAAAAAAACCTCCACAAAACCCAAATCACCAATCTCTGAGTACATATTTCATTTTGTGAGATAATCAAAGATCTTTATTTCTTAAGCCACTGTTTGTTGGGTGTTCATCACTGCAGCCAGATGCATGCTAACCCAGTTAAGCCCCATGAGTCTAAGAAAATCTTTAAGTTTGCAGTGGCATAATATATTTAATATACAAACATCTTGCTGAACAGATACATGTAAAGAAGTTGATGTAAGTCAAATTTTTTTTAATAATTTTTAAAAAAAATTTTTATTTATTTTTGGCTGCGTTGGGTCTTCATCGCTGCACACGGGCTTTCTCTAGCTGCGGCGAGCGGGGGCTACTCTTCATTGTGGAGCACGGGCTCTAGGCCTGTGGGCTTCAGGAGTTGCAGCACATGGGCTCAGTAGTTGTGGCTCACGGGCTTAGTTGTTGTGCGACACGTGGGATCTTCCCGGACCAGGGATCAAACCCATGTCCCCTGCATTGGCAGGTGGATTCTTAACCGCTGTGCCACCAGGGAAGTCCATTTAAATAAAGGTCAGTGTCACTCACCGGGCTGCATAAAGCCACCTTCATGTCATGTGAACCACACAGCTCTGTGAAGTAGGGTCTATTATGTTTTATTTTACAGATGAGTAAAGTGAGACACAGAGAACTTGAGGTTATGCAGATGGTGAGGGGTGGAGCTGGGGTTGGCACATGGCCCCAAACCTGTGCTCAGAGCCATGGTCCTGCGTGGCGAGGGGTCGGGACCCCTGGTCAGTGAGTGACCTGACGGATCAGTGGGTTAGTTCCTGGGTGGTCGGCAGAACTACCAGCATGCAGGCGAAAAATCCTTTGGCAGAAGGCAGTTCCCGAAGAGGGAGTTGGCTGTGAGCTATCAGTAGCCGACAATCTCTGCAGTTGGGGAAATGAGTGTGTGGGCCCTGAAGGAGGAAGCTGGGCGGCACAGCATGGCATTGCCAAAGGGAACCACTCCCCTCTTGCAGCTGATTGCTTTGGCAGGCTGCCAGGAAAAACACTTCCATTTCCTCTGGGGGGAACTCTTCTGGCGTATGATGAGGTCCCTGTGGCTAAATTAATGCCCCAAGACAACAGATTCTACCTGGGGAAGGAAGAGGAGACACGAGGAGCATCTGGTGGGACCGGCTTCTTTCCGCTGCACCCACCCTGAACAGATTTGCTGGGGCTCAAGCAGGTGCCCATGAGATGCTTCATCCAAGCTGTCCACCCTGGCACCTCGAAGGTGCCCCAGGCAGGTGGTGGTGACCGTGAGAAGGGGACACTGTCAGAACCCTAGTGGTGCAGTGGTATAGAATCCGCCTGTCAATGCAGGGGACACGGGTTCCAGCCCTGGGCCAGGAAGATCCCACATGCCGCGGAGCAACTAAGCCCGTGCGCCACAGCTACTGAGCCTGCGTTCTAGAGCCTGTGCTCCGCAACAAGACTGAACCCATGTGGCACAACTACTGAAGCCCACGCACCAAGAGCCTGTGCTCTGCAACAGGACACCTTAATGAGAGGCCTGCGCACCGCAACAAAGAGTAGCCCCTGCTCGCTGATTGACATATATACACTAATATGTGTAAAATGGATAACTAATAAGAACCTGCTGTATAAAAAATAAATAAATAAAATTCAAAAATTCAAAAAAAAAAAAGAGAAAAGAAAGCCCGTGCGCAGCAACGAAGACCCAACACCGCCATAAATAAATAAATTTAAAAATAAAAACTAAAAAAAAATTAAAAATAAATTGAGGGGGGAAAAAAGGAAAAGCAAAAAAAAAAAACAGATAAAAAACTTCAGCTCTCTGTCTTCTATCATTAACCCTACCCATGGAGTCAACAAATAAATAGAATAAAAATGATACATTTCTTTGATTAAAAAGCAAACTTTTATATATGTGAAATAGGTATATTAGGATACAGAAAAGGAATGGAAATTTGGTACAGTGAATACCTTTTTTTTTTTTAACTTGTAATTGGGGTGGGAATTAACAGCTAGTAATTTTTCAGCATTCCTAACTCTAGATATTTTTTGATTAAAGTAGGCAGAACTACCAGCATGCAGGCGAAAAGGGCAGTGGAAGGAATGCGCCAGAGGACTAACTCTTGGGAATAAGTGAAATCAGTTTATGAAATGAGCACAAGCTGGAAGGGAATAAGACAAGACAACTTAATTCTTTCTTACCCTCCTTGGGAAACTAATAGTGTGTTCCCTACCCTGAAGGAAATCTCAGACAGTACTCACTGCTTTTCCAGAAAATTTTAGATTACAAAAAGTGAAATCCAGTGCAATATCTGAACTCTAAATTTCACTTGGTTGGGAGCACCCTCTTTTTCCCTGGTGTATTATATTTTCCCACAGTTCTGGAGGCTGCAAGTCCCAGATCAAGGTGCCAGCACGTTCTGCTCCTGGTCAGGCCCACTTTCTGATTTGCAGACAGCCACCTTCTCACTGCATCGCACATAGCAGAGAGAGAGAGAGAGAGAGAGAGAGAGAGAGAGAGA
>NC_041221.1:44672556-44691919 GCF_002837175.3 Physeter macrocephalus | reverse complement strand
TTTTTGCGGTACGCGGGCCTCTCTCTGTTGTGGCCTCTCCCACTGCGGAGCACAGGCTCCGGACGCGCAGGCTCAGCGGGCGTGGTTCACGGGCCCAGCCGCTCCGTGGCCTGTGGGATCTTCCCGGACCGGGGCACGAACCCGTGTCCCCTGCATTGGCAGGCGGACTCTCAACCACTGCGCCACCAGGGAAGCCCAGGGATTTAAACTTTTTTAATGAAATATATATAGGATTCAAGCCTTCACAGGGATTCCCTTGAAGTTGCTATTTCCTATCACAGTTTATTTGCTTTCACCACCCCATACTTGCCTATTTTTAACTTAAAGGTGAATGAAAATTCATTTTCTTTCAGTCTTAAAAGTGTTCCATGCCTTTGTTATTCTTGATACCCCAGGGTGGGCAAAATCGGATTTCACACTTTGCTGCAGACCTTGCTGATTGCGATTGAGCATTCGTGTAAAGCATTGCCCTGACTTTCCTCTGGTGCTCATTTGGAAGAAACCGTGTCCCACGGGTGAGGTGCAAACTTCTCCCTCCGGCCACCAAGAAATCAGTGCAGGGTGTTACTGCTTCTGCCTCTCCTTGCATTATTATCCAGTCGTGACAAACTGATGGATTTGCCTAGGCCCTCTGAAACCATCTAGGGCATTTTCTCTTTCTTCATTTGACTTTGAAAGATCAGATAGCCAGAGGGGGTAAGAAAGTTACCCAAGGTCCTGTAATGAGTAAATAACCAGAGTGGGGCTGGAAGCCAGTTTTTATGATTCCTCATCTAGTTGCTTCTGTCATTCCTCATTTAATTTCTCATTCCATTATGCTGTCACCCACAGACTTCTTATGACCGATGATTCCTGTTATGAGCTGAATTCCCAAATTCTTATGTTGAAGTTCTAGCCCCCAGTACCTCAGAATATGACAGTATTTGGAAGCAGTCTTTAAAGAGGTAATTAAGTTAAAATAAGGTCATTAGAATGGGCCCTACTCCAATATGACTGATGTCCTCATAAGAAGAGGAAATTAGGACACAGACACACACACAGGGAAGACCATGTGAAGACACAGGGAGGAGATGGCCATCTACAAGTCAAAGAGAGAGGCCTCAGAAGAAATCAGCCCTACCGACCCCTTGATCTTGAACTTCCAGCTTCCAGGACTGTGAGAAAATGAATTTCTGTTGTTTAAGCCACCCAGTCTGTAGTACTTCGTTATGGCAGCTCTAACAACTGATATAATTCCATATAAAAAATTAATTGAGGGACTTCACCGTCGGTCCAGTGGTTAAGACTCCGCTCTCCCAATGCAGGGGACACGGGTTCCATCCCTGGTCGGGGAACTAAGATCCCACATGCCGCGTGGTGCGGCCAAAAAAGAAAAAAATAATAAAAATAAAAAATAGGGCTTCCCTAGTGGTGCAGTGGTATAGAATCCGCCTGTCAATGCAGGGGACACGGGTTCCAGCCCTGGGCCAGGAAGATCCCACATGCCGCGGAGCAACTAAGCCCGTGCGCCACAGCTACTGAGCCTGCGTTCTAGAGCCTGTGCTCCGCAACAAGACTGAACCCATGTGGCACAACTACTGAAGCCCACGCACCAAGAGCCTGTGCTCTGCAACAGGACACCTTAATGAGAGGCCTGCGCACCGCAACAAAGAGTAGCCCCTGCTCGCTGATTGACATATATACACTAATATGTGTAAAATGGATAACTAATAAGAACCTGCTGTATAAAAAATAAATAAATAAAATTCAAAAATTCAAAAAAAAAAAAGAGAAAAGAAAGCCCGTGCGCAGCAACGAAGACCCAACACCGCCATAAATAAATAAATTTAAAAATAAAAACTAAAAAAAAATTAAAAATAAATTGAGGGGGGAAAAAAGGAAAAGCAAAAAAAAAAAACAGATAAAAAACTTCAGCTCTCTGTCTTCTATCATTAACCCTACCCATGGAGTCAACAAATAAATAGAATAAAAATGATACATTTCTTTGATTAAAAAGCAAACTTTTATATATGTGAAATAGGTATATTAGGATACAGAAAAGGAATGGAAATTTGGTACAGTGAATACCTTTTTTTTTTTTAACTTGTAATTGGGGTGGGAATTAACAGCTAGTAATTTTTCAGCATTCCTAACTCTAGATATTTTTTGATTAAAGTAGGCAATCTGACTTGCTTCTCTAGTAAGAAATACCGTTTTATTAACTACCATGTAGGAAACTGCCTCCTTACCCCAGACAAAGAAATAGTCACTCACTACTTCCTGTTCCCTACCCTGAAGGAAATCTCAGACAGTACTCACTGCTTTTCCAGAAAATTTTAGATTACAAAAAGTGAAATCCAGTGCAATATCTGAACTCTAAATTTCACTTGGTTGGGAGCACCCTCTTTTTCCCTGGTGTATTATATTTTCCCACAGTTCTGGAGGCTGCAAGTCCCAGATCAAGGTGCCAGCACGTTCTGCTCCTGGTCAGGCCCACTTTCTGATTTGCAGACAGCCACCTTCTCACTGCATCGCACATAGCAGAGAGAGAGAGAGAGAGAGAGAGAGAGAGAGAGAGAAGAAAGAGAGAGAGAGAGAGCTCTAATGTCTCTTCCTCTTGTTTTAAAAGGCACTAATCTCATCATAGGGACCCCAACCTCATGACCTCATCTGAACCTAATTACTTTCCAAAGGCCCCACCTCCAAATACTATTACATTGGGGGTTAAGGCTTCAGCATTTGAGTTTGGGAGGGAACATGAACATTCAGTCCATAACAGTAACACGCTATTATAAGATAGTTATTGACAAATATGAGAAAGACAGCAACACTAGAAATGGAGGTTTATTCAGCGAACATCTGTTGTCTGCCTATAGGTGCAGAGGGTAGGAGGCTGGCAGTGGAGATTTAAGGAGAAAGAATCCAAAGATGAACTTGATGCTGTTCCCTCACCCAAGGCTTTCCTGCTCCTGATTTCATCATTTCTGAAAATCCACCGTTACAAGTTTGCTCCGACATCAAAGCTTTTGTGTGACCCTTGCTCAAGTGCCCGTATCCTAGGGAGAGGTTCCTTGTTAAGTCCTGATCAGCGTGGCAGCTCGGTTTCCCAGGTTGGCCAAGCCTCCAGCAGCTCCTTGGGGTAGGGGTGGGGGGGCTCATTTAAATGTCAACTCCAGTCCAGCCCCTCTTCCTCTGCCTTGGTCAAGTTTCACGCCTTCATCAGCTTCAGCTGGGATCATCATCTCACGCCCAGGCAACCTTAGTTTTGCAGCCAGAATAACCTGTCTGTATTTGTGAGAGTCCCAGAAGGAAGCAGAGTCCCATTCTGTTGGTACAGCGGACGGACTTCAAGGAAGGAAGTATTTACGGAAGTGGAATCGGGGCCAGGGCAGGAGTTGTGGGCAAGGAGATTAGCATGGGAGGGGGACCTCTTCTAGGCCTAAAAGGAAAAAAAAAATAAAGAAGGGGGGCCCTGAAGCTGTAGAGGAGAGAGTGGCCCTGCAGAAACCATGTTTGGCACGTATAGCAAAGGCTTTTGTGTTCCTATCACATCCCCTCAACCTCCCTGCGACTTCAGCTGCAGCTGTGGTCTCACCCTGACAGCTCTGCCCCAGAAGCGAGGCGAGTGTCCCGATTTATTTCCAAGGGCCTTCTCTGAAGTTGAACCTGCTTGGCTTGCTTGAGAGTGCAGCAGGAAAGCACGGGGTGCTGATGCCCCGGGGCACCCAGCAAACTGGGTGGAGCACAGGAGCCTCCGCCCTCTGGCAGAAATCCCAGAGGCATGCTGTACTCTCCTCAGAGGTCCCCGGAGAGGCGTGCTGCGGTTACTCCCAGGGGTGATCTCAGTCACACTCTCTGTTGGTTTTCTCCCTCCCCGTCTGTTTTTCTCCCTCCCCTGTCCGACCCGCCCTGCCCCTTCACTCCTGGAATGTCCTTCCAAATGAATTTCCAGAACCCAAGTCCTTGCCTCAGGCTTCGCTTGCACACCAGCTCATCCAAGATGTGGAGAGTCACAGCCACAACCAGAAGAGCTGCCCTGAATCGGGAAGAGCTTCAGGAAGAAATACCCCAACCTCCTCTCTCTTTTCTCTTCCGTAAACTCCTGCTGGTGTCTCCTATTAGCTCAATCAGCTAGAAACCAGCAAACGAGGGAGCCTGGAGGTGCAGTTTGAGGTTTAGCCTTTCAGGACACAGCAGGGCAGGGAAAGGAAGGAAAGGCATCTGGTGGGGCAAGCAGAGAATAATCAGTAGATATTTTAAAACCCAAAGCTTGCCATGTCACTCCTTTACTAATAATGATAACGATAATAACAATAGCAATAATGCAAATGAGTGGCTTTGCTTAAGACCTCATGTGCTATGGATTTTGCATTGATGGTGTTATTCAATCTACACAACTGCCCTGTGGGGTAGATATATTATAATTCTCATTTCACAGTGAGAAGGTTGATACACAGTGATTCAATCATTTCATCTAAGGCCATGCCACTAGGATGAGCAGGTCGGGGCAGTCTGATTTGACTCCATGACCTTCACAGTTAAGTTTCAATTCCTTAGTGTATAGTTGGGGCTCTACCTTCAGTCTTTTTTTGCGGTACGCGGGCCTCTCTCTGTTGTGGCCTCTCCCACTGCGGAGCACAGGCTCCGGACGCGCAGGCTCAGCGGGCGTGGTTCACGGGCCCAGCCGCTCCGTGGCCTGTGGGATCTTCCCGGACCGGGGCACGAACCCGTGTCCCCTGCATTGGCAGGCGGACTCTCAACCACTGCGCCACCAGGGAAGCCCAGGGATTTAAACTTTTTTAATGAAATATATATAGGATTCAAGCCTTCACAGGGATTCCCTTGAAGTTGCTATTTCCTATCACAGTTTATTTGCTTTCACCACCCCATACTTGCCTATTTTTAACTTAAAGGTGAATGAAAATTCATTTTCTTTCAGTCTTAAAAGTGTTCCATGCCTTTGTTATTCTTGATACCCCAGGGTGGGCAAAATCGGATTTCACACTTTGCTGCAGACCTTGCTGATTGCGATTGAGCATTCGTGTAAAGCATTGCCCTGACTTTCCTCTGGTGCTCATTTGGAAGAAACCGTGTCCCACGGGTGAGGTGCAAACTTCTCCCTCCGGCCACCAAGAAATCAGTGCAGGGTGTTACTGCTTCTGCCTCTCCTTGCATTATTATCCAGTCGTGACAAACTGATGGATTTGCCTAGGCCCTCTGAAACCATCTAGGGCATTTTCTCTTTCTTCATTTGACTTTGAAAGATCAGATAGCCAGAGGGGGTAAGAAAGTTACCCAAGGTCCTGTAATGAGTAAATAACCAGAGTGGGGCTGGAAGCCAGTTTTTATGATTCCTCATCTAGTTGCTTCTGTCATTCCTCATTTAATTTCTCATTCCATTATGCTGTCACCCACAGACTTCTTATGACCGATGATTCCTGTTATGAGCTGAATTCCCAAATTCTTATGTTGAAGTTCTAGCCCCCAGTACCTCAGAATATGACAGTATTTGGAAGCAGTCTTTAAAGAGGTAATTAAGTTAAAATAAGGTCATTAGAATGGGCCCTACTCCAATATGACTGATGTCCTCATAAGAAGAGGAAATTAGGACACAGACACACACACAGGGAAGACCATGTGAAGACACAGGGAGGAGATGGCCATCTACAAGTCAAAGAGAGAGGCCTCAGAAGAAATCAGCCCTACCGACCCCTTGATCTTGAACTTCCAGCTTCCAGGACTGTGAGAAAATGAATTTCTGTTGTTTAAGCCACCCAGTCTGTAGTACTTCGTTATGGCAGCTCTAACAACTGATATAATTCCATATAAAAAATTAATTGAGGGACTTCACCGTCGGTCCAGTGGTTAAGACTCCGCTCTCCCAATGCAGGGGACACGGGTTCCATCCCTGGTCGGGGAACTAAGATCCCACATGCCGCGTGGTGCGGCCAAAAAAGAAAAAAATAATAAAAATAAAAAATAGGGCTTCCCTAGTGGTGCAGTGGTATAGAATCCGCCTGTCAATGCAGGGGACACGGGTTCCAGCCCTGGGCCAGGAAGATCCCACATGCCGCGGAGCAACTAAGCCCGTGCGCCACAGCTACTGAGCCTGCGTTCTAGAGCCTGTGCTCCGCAACAAGACTGAACCCATGTGGCACAACTACTGAAGCCCACGCACCAAGAGCCTGTGCTCTGCAACAGGACACCTTAATGAGAGGCCTGCGCACCGCAACAAAGAGTAGCCCCTGCTCGCTGATTGACATATATACACTAATATGTGTAAAATGGATAACTAATAAGAACCTGCTGTATAAAAAATAAATAAATAAAATTCAAAAATTCAAAAAAAAAAAAGAGAAAAGAAAGCCCGTGCGCAGCAACGAAGACCCAACACCGCCATAAATAAATAAATTTAAAAATAAAAACTAAAAAAAAATTAAAAATAAATTGAGGGGGGAAAAAAGGAAAAGCAAAAAAAAAAAACAGATAAAAAACTTCAGCTCTCTGTCTTCTATCATTAACCCTACCCATGGAGTCAACAAATAAATAGAATAAAAATGATACATTTCTTTGATTAAAAAGCAAACTTTTATATATGTGAAATAGGTATATTAGGATACAGAAAAGGAATGGAAATTTGGTACAGTGAATACCTTTTTTTTTTTTAACTTGTAATTGGGGTGGGAATTAACAGCTAGTAATTTTTCAGCATTCCTAACTCTAGATATTTTTTGATTAAAGTAGGCAATCTGACTTGCTTCTCTAGTAAGAAATACCGTTTTATTAACTACCAGGTAGGAAACTGCCTCCTTACCCCAGACAAAGAAATAGTCACTCTCTACTTCCTGAAAACGTGAACTTCAGCCATGCTGATAATGTTCCAGAATCTTTCCTAATCGTCCCAACCCTTACTTCTTTGGAAAGAAACCCAAAAATTTCTTGTCAAAAGAACCAGAAAGTAAAAGCATACTGTTGTTAACACAAAAAGCAAGATGAAGTTTATTGGGAAATCTCTCCTCCCAGGAATGGAAAGTTTCTGGGCGAGCACCCAAGCACAGCAGTGCCCATGACCGGTATTGTTTTATTTTCAGAGATATCGTAAGTCAGAATTTCCATGTTTGTGATGCATTCTTTGTCTTCATTACATTCATTACAGTTTATTCCAACAGGTGAGAGCACTCCAGAGACTGCTAAGGAGAGAGGGGCAATTTCAGATTTATGACAACCAATTCACCTAAAGCATTTGGACTAGAAGATGACATCATTGAGCTGTTAGCACAGAGTTTACAAAATCCTGAAAATGGCCTTGAGCTCAAGAGGAAAATGAATCCAATCCACAAGTCATCGCTGCCTCGCGTATTTGTCTTCTCCTTTCTTCCTTCTCTCTTCCTCTTCCTCTCTTGGCTTCTAGGAAGAGCGTGGGTGACCCAGAAGAGGACACCTAACATTTTAACGAGAAATACTGCGTCTGAAGTCTTGGATTCACGTGGTCCTGGTCGACATCCACTGGCAAGTCTGATGGGAGGCTGGGGAAACGCTGTCAGGAGAGGGAAGGAAGAGAGATGGTTTGGAGCCAACTGTGCATTAGAGGTGCCTTCTCACTGCCAGGCTGGCAGCTGGGATGGTGGGGAAGGTGGCAGTCTCTCCCTCCAATGCCCTAGAGGTGCCTCCAGGCCTCATGTCTGGTGGGGACTTGGCAGTTCTTGAGTCCCAGCTTCTGCTTCCTGGGGCTCTGGGTCTCCTGAGAGAAGAGAAGGTGCTGGGGTAGACAGGTATGTGGACACAGCGCACACAAGTAGAGTGGATGACCCACAGAACTGCTTGCATTTGTCCTTTGTACCTTCCTTTCCCCCAACTTCTTCTTCCCTCATTTATCCTTCTCTGGTCCCTCAGATGACGAACATCTGTTGTCTGCCTATAGGTGCAGAGGGTAGGAGGCTGGCAGTGGAGATTTAAGGAGAAAGAATCCAAAGATGAACTTGATGCTGTTCCCTCACCCAAGGCTTTCCTGCTCCTGATTTCATCATTTCTGAAAATCCACCGTTACAAGTTTGCTCCGACATCAAAGCTTTTGTGTGACCCTTGCTCAAGTGCCCGTATCCTAGGGAGAGGTTCCTTGTTAAGTCCTGATCAGCGTGGCAGCTCGGTTTCCCAGGTTGGCCAAGCCTCCAGCAGCTCCTTGGGGTAGGGGTGGGGGGGCTCATTTAAATGTCAACTCCAGTCCAGCCCCTCTTCCTCTGCCTTGGTCAAGTTTCACGCCTTCATCAGCTTCAGCTGGGATCATCATCTCACGCCCAGGCAACCTTAGTTTTGCAGCCAGAATAACCTGTCTGTATTTGTGAGAGTCCCAGAAGGAAGCAGAGTCCCATTCTGTTGGTACAGCGGACGGACTTCAAGGAAGGAAGTATTTACGGAAGTGGAATCGGGGCCAGGGCAGGAGTTGTGGGCAAGGAGATTAGCATGGGAGGGGGACCTCTTCTAGGCCTAAAAGGAAAAAAAAAATAAAGAAGGGGGGCCCTGAAGCTGTAGAGGAGAGAGTGGCCCTGCAGAAACCATGTTTGGCACGTATAGCAAAGGCTTTTGTGTTCCTATCACATCCCCTCAACCTCCCTGCGACTTCAGCTGCAGCTGTGGTCTCACCCTGACAGCTCTGCCCCAGAAGCGAGGCGAGTGTCCCGATTTATTTCCAAGGGCCTTCTCTGAAGTTGAACCTGCTTGGCTTGCTTGAGAGTGCAGCAGGAAAGCACGGGGTGCTGATGCCCCGGGGCACCCAGCAAACTGGGTGGAGCACAGGAGCCTCCGCCCTCTGGCAGAAATCCCAGAGGCATGCTGTACTCTCCTCAGAGGTCCCCGGAGAGGCGTGCTGCGGTTACTCCCAGGGGTGATCTCAGTCACACTCTCTGTTGGTTTTCTCCCTCCCCGTCTGTTTTTCTCCCTCCCCTGTCCGACCCGCCCTGCCCCTTCACTCCTGGAATGTCCTTCCAAATGAATTTCCAGAACCCAAGTCCTTGCCTCAGGCTTCGCTTGCACACCAGCTCATCCAAGATGTGGAGAGTCACAGCCACAACCAGAAGAGCTGCCCTGAATCGGGAAGAGCTTCAGGAAGAAATACCCCAACCTCCTCTCTCTTTTCTCTTCCGTAAACTCCTGCTGGTGTCTCCTATTAGCTCAATCAGCTAGAAACCAGCAAACGAGGGAGCCTGGAGGTGCAGTTTGAGGTTTAGCCTTTCAGGACACAGCAGGGCAGGGAAAGGAAGGAAAGGCATCTGGTGGGGCAAGCAGAGAATAATCAGTAGATATTTTAAAACCCAAAGCTTGCCATGTCACTCCTTTACTAATAATGATAACGATAATAACAATAGCAATAATGCAAATGAGTGGCTTTGCTTAAGACCTCATGTGCTATGGATTTTGCATTGATGGTGTTATTCAATCTACACAACTGCCCTGTGGGGTAGATATATTATAATTCTCATTTCACAGTGAGAAGGTTGATACACAGTGATTCAATCATTTCATCTAAGGCCATGCCACTAGGATGAGCAGGTCGGGGCAGTCTGATTTGACTCCATGACCTTCACAGTTAAGTTTCAATTCCTTAGTGTATAGTTGGGGCTCTACCTTCAGTCTTATGACTTATCTTCTTCCAGACTCCTACATTTAGAGCAATCCTAGGCCATCCGAAACTACCTGATTATTTCCTAAGTGTGACTTGGGTCATCTGTCCCCCTTGTTAGCCGGCCTCAGTGGGCCTTCAAGTCTCAGCTCAAGTATCACCTCCTGCTGGATTCTTCCATCCCTGCCCTGCCTCCTGTGCACCCATCCACTTTCTCTGTTCTTCCATGGCTCTCAGGACCCAGCCCAGGTGGCATTCATGGGACTGAACAGAGATTTGCTGGTTTGTCTCTCCCACCACTGTGAGCTCTTGAAACGATTGCACCTGGATCTGTTTTTATTTCTATCCACAGTACTTTTTGCGGTACGCGGGCCTCTCTCTGTTGTGGCCTCTCCCACTGCGGAGCACAGGCTCCGGACGCGCAGGCTCAGCGGGCGTGGTTCACGGGCCCAGCCGCTCCGTGGCCTGTGGGATCTTCCCGGACCGGGGCACGAACCCGTGTCCCCTGCATTGGCAGGCGGACTCTCAACCACTGCGCCACCAGGGAAGCCCAGGGATTTAAACTTTTTTAATGAAATATATATAGGATTCAAGCCTTCACAGGGATTCCCTTGAAGTTGCTATTTCCTATCACAGTTTATTTGCTTTCACCACCCCATACTTGCCTATTTTTAACTTAAAGGTGAATGAAAATTCATTTTCTTTCAGTCTTAAAAGTGTTCCATGCCTTTGTTATTCTTGATACCCCAGGGTGGGCAAAATCGGATTTCACACTTTGCTGCAGACCTTGCTGATTGCGATTGAGCATTCGTGTAAAGCATTGCCCTGACTTTCCTCTGGTGCTCATTTGGAAGAAACCGTGTCCCACGGGTGAGGTGCAAACTTCTCCCTCCGGCCACCAAGAAATCAGTGCAGGGTGTTACTGCTTCTGCCTCTCCTTGCATTATTATCCAGTCGTGACAAACTGATGGATTTGCCTAGGCCCTCTGAAACCATCTAGGGCATTTTCTCTTTCTTCATTTGACTTTGAAAGATCAGATAGCCAGAGGGGGTAAGAAAGTTACCCAAGGTCCTGTAATGAGTAAATAACCAGAGTGGGGCTGGAAGCCAGTTTTTATGATTCCTCATCTAGTTGCTTCTGTCATTCCTCATTTAATTTCTCATTCCATTATGCTGTCACCCACAGACTTCTTATGACCGATGATTCCTGTTATGAGCTGAATTCCCAAATTCTTATGTTGAAGTTCTAGCCCCCAGTACCTCAGAATATGACAGTATTTGGAAGCAGTCTTTAAAGAGGTAATTAAGTTAAAATAAGGTCATTAGAATGGGCCCTACTCCAATATGACTGATGTCCTCATAAGAAGAGGAAATTAGGACACAGACACACACACAGGGAAGACCATGTGAAGACACAGGGAGGAGATGGCCATCTACAAGTCAAAGAGAGAGGCCTCAGAAGAAATCAGCCCTACCGACCCCTTGATCTTGAACTTCCAGCTTCCAGGACTGTGAGAAAATGAATTTCTGTTGTTTAAGCCACCCAGTCTGTAGTACTTCGTTATGGCAGCTCTAACAACTGATATAATTCCATATAAAAAATTAATTGAGGGACTTCACCGTCGGTCCAGTGGTTAAGACTCCGCTCTCCCAATGCAGGGGACACGGGTTCCATCCCTGGTCGGGGAACTAAGATCCCACATGCCGCGTGGTGCGGCCAAAAAAGAAAAAAATAATAAAAATAAAAAATAGGGCTTCCCTAGTGGTGCAGTGGTATAGAATCCGCCTGTCAATGCAGGGGACACGGGTTCCAGCCCTGGGCCAGGAAGATCCCACATGCCGCGGAGCAACTAAGCCCGTGCGCCACAGCTACTGAGCCTGCGTTCTAGAGCCTGTGCTCCGCAACAAGACTGAACCCATGTGGCACAACTACTGAAGCCCACGCACCAAGAGCCTGTGCTCTGCAACAGGACACCTTAATGAGAGGCCTGCGCACCGCAACAAAGAGTAGCCCCTGCTCGCTGATTGACATATATACACTAATATGTGTAAAATGGATAACTAATAAGAACCTGCTGTATAAAAAATAAATAAATAAAATTCAAAAATTCAAAAAAAAAAAAGAGAAAAGAAAGCCCGTGCGCAGCAACGAAGACCCAACACCGCCATAAATAAATAAATTTAAAAATAAAAACTAAAAAAAAATTAAAAATAAATTGAGGGGGGAAAAAAGGAAAAGCAAAAAAAAAAAACAGATAAAAAACTTCAGCTCTCTGTCTTCTATCATTAACCCTACCCATGGAGTCAACAAATAAATAGAATAAAAATGATACATTTCTTTGATTAAAAAGCAAACTTTTATATATGTGAAATAGGTATATTAGGATACAGAAAAGGAATGGAAATTTGGTACAGTGAATACCTTTTTTTTTTTTAACTTGTAATTGGGGTGGGAATTAACAGCTAGTAATTTTTCAGCATTCCTAACTCTAGATATTTTTTGATTAAAGTAGGCAATCTGACTTGCTTCTCTAGTAAGAAATACCGTTTTATTAACTACCAGGTAGGAAACTGCCTCCTTACCCCAGACAAAGAAATAGTCACTCTCTACTTCCTGAAAACGTGAACTTCAGCCATGCTGATAATGTTCCAGAATCTTTCCTAATCGTCCCAACCCTTACTTCTTTGGAAAGAAACCCAAAAATTTCTTGTCAAAAGAACCAGAAAGTAAAAGCATACTGTTGTTAACACAAAAAGCAAGATGAAGTTTATTGGGAAATCTCTCCTCCCAGGAATGGAAAGTTTCTGGGCGAGCACCCAAGCACAGCAGTGCCCATGACCGGTATTGTTTTATTTTCAGAGATATCGTAAGTCAGAATTTCCATGTTTGTGATGCATTCTTTGTCTTCATTACATTCATTACAGTTTATTCCAACAGGTGAGAGCACTCCAGAGACTGCTAAGGAGAGAGGGGCAATTTCAGATTTATGACAACCAATTCACCTAAAGCATTTGGACTAGAAGATGACATCATTGAGCTGTTAGCACAGAGTTTACAAAATCCTGAAAATGGCCTTGAGCTCAAGAGGAAAATGAATCCAATCCACAAGTCATCGCTGCCTCGCGTATTTGTCTTCTCCTTTCTTCCTTCTCTCTTCCTCTTCCTCTCTTGGCTTCTAGGAAGAGCGTGGGTGACCCAGAAGAGGACACCTAACATTTTAACGAGAAATACTGCGTCTGAAGTCTTGGATTCACGTGGTCCTGGTCGACATCCACTGGCAAGTCTGATGGGAGGCTGGGGAAACGCTGTCAGGAGAGGGAAGGAAGAGAGATGGTTTGGAGCCAACTGTGCATTAGAGGTGCCTTCTCACTGCCAGGCTGGCAGCTGGGATGGTGGGGAAGGTGGCAGTCTCTCCCTCCAATGCCCTAGAGGTGCCTCCAGGCCTCATGTCTGGTGGGGACTTGGCAGTTCTTGAGTCCCAGCTTCTGCTTCCTGGGGCTCTGGGTCTCCTGAGAGAAGAGAAGGTGCTGGGGTAGACAGGTATGTGGACACAGTGCACACAAGTAGAGTGGATGACCCACAGAACTGCTTGCATTTGTCCTTTGTACCTTCCTTTCCCCCAACTTCTTCTTCCCTCATTTATCCTTCTCTGGTCCCTCAGATGCATCACTGGCCCACGAGTCCAGCCAGAGGCTGCATTTAGCATCACTCAGAGATTTCCGGGCTGAGGGGCTTGGCGGGTCATTTCAGGGGCCAGGGCAGGAGTTGTGGGCAAGGAGATTAGCATGGGAGGGGGACCTCTTCTAGGCCTAAAAGGAAAAAAAAAATAAAGAAGGGGGGCCCTGAAGCTGTAGAGGAGAGAGTGGCCCTGCAGAAACCATGTTTGGCACGTATAGCAAAGGCTTTTGTGTTCCTATCACATCCCCTCAACCTCCCTGCGACTTCAGCTGCAGCTGTGGTCTCACCCTGACAGCTCTGCCCCAGAAGCGAGGCGAGTGTCCCGATTTATTTCCAAGGGCCTTCTCTGAAGTTGAACCTGCTTGGCTTGCTTGAGAGTGCAGCAGGAAAGCACGGGGTGCTGATGCCCCGGGGCACCCAGCAAACTGGGTGGAGCACAGGAGCCTCCGCCCTCTGGCAGAAATCCCAGAGGCATGCTGTACTCTCCTCAGAGGTCCCCGGAGAGGCGTGCTGCGGTTACTCCCAGGGGTGATCTCAGTCACACTCTCTGTTGGTTTTCTCCCTCCCCGTCTGTTTTTCTCCCTCCCCTGTCCGACCCGCCCTGCCCCTTCACTCCTGGAATGTCCTTCCAAATGAATTTCCAGAACCCAAGTCCTTGCCTCAGGCTTCGCTTGCACACCAGCTCATCCAAGATGTGGAGAGTCACAGCCACAACCAGAAGAGCTGCCCTGAATCGGGAAGAGCTTCAGGAAGAAATACCCCAACCTCCTCTCTCTTTTCTCTTCCGTAAACTCCTGCTGGTGTCTCCTATTAGCTCAATCAGCTAGAAACCAGCAAACGAGGGAGCCTGGAGGTGCAGTTTGAGGTTTAGCCTTTCAGGACACAGCAGGGCAGGGAAAGGAAGGAAAGGCATCTGGTGGGGCAAGCAGAGAATAATCAGTAGATATTTTAAAACCCAAAGCTTGCCATGTCACTCCTTTACTAATAATGATAACGATAATAACAATAGCAATAATGCAAATGAGTGGCTTTGCTTAAGACCTCATGTGCTATGGATTTTGCATTGATGGTGTTATTCAATCTACACAACTGCCCTGTGGGGTAGATATATTATAATTCTCATTTCACAGTGAGAAGGTTGATACACAGTGATTCAATCATTTCATCTAAGGCCATGCCACTAGGATGAGCAGGTCGGGGCAGTCTGATTTGACTCCATGACCTTCACAGTTAAGTTTCAATTCCTTAGTGTATAGTTGGGGCTCTACCTTCAGTCTTATGACTTATCTTCTTCCAGACTCCTACATTTAGACCAATCCTAGGCCATCCGAAACTACCTGATTATTTCCTAAGTGTGACTTGGGTCATCTGTCCCCCTTGTTAGCCGGCCTCAGTGGGCCTTCAAGTCTCAGCTCAAGTATCACCTCCTGCTGGATTCTTCCATCCCTGCCCTGCCTCCTGTGCACCCATCCACTTTCTCTGTTCTTCCATGGCTCTCAGGACCCAGCCCAGGTGGCATTCATGGGACTGAACAGAGATTTGCTGGTTTGTCTCTCCCACCACTGTGAGCTCTTGAAACGATTGCACCTGGATCTGTTTTTATTTCTATCCACAGTACCTAGCACAGAAACTGGCATGTTTTAAGTATTCAGCAAATATTGGTATGGGGGCAGAGAAGAGGGCCAGGTCTGGAACCTGGAGCATTGCCAGCAAGACAGCCTGATTAGGGAGGCCCAACTTTGGGCAGCTGGAAGCAGCATCCGGGAAAACCAAGGTGGTTGCAGGTACAAAAATCCCCTCTACCTTTCATAGAATGTCAAGGTCTTGACCCACACGCAGTGTTCATGCACTGGGATCATGTCCTGTGGGGCAGGGAGGTTGTAGGGGACACAGGGCTTGGGTTTTGCTTCTGATCTGGACGAAGGTGTACGTTGTAAAGCCTGTTTTAGGAGGGTTGATGTGAAGGTCAACAGGGACAGGCGGGTGAAAGCTCTCCGAGAGGTCCAAGCACTCACGGCTCTCAAGGTGTCAGCAGTGCAGAGGGTGTGTCCCCAGGGGCAACACTTTCCCAGAGAAGGTGGGCCCCTCTGGGAGCTGCACTCACTCACTCCACGGTTCCCACTCTTTCAAGCAGTGCTTCGAGCCATCTAGGGATTTAAACTTTTTTTTTTTTTTTTTTTTTTGCGGTACGCGGGCCTCTCTCTGTTGTGGCCTCTCCCACTGCGGAGCACAGGCTCCGGACGCGCAGGCTCAGCGGGCGTGGTTCACGGGCCCAGCCGCTCCGTGGCCTGTGGGATCTTCCCGGACCGGGGCACGAACCCGTGTCCCCTGCATCGGCAGGCGGACTCCCAACCACTGCGCCACCAGGGAAGCCCAGGGATTTAAACTTTTTTAATGAAATATATATAGGATTCAAGCCTTCACAGGGATTCCCTTGAAGTTGCTATTTCCTATCACAGTTTATTTGCTTTCACCACCCCATACTTGCCTATTTTTAACTTAAAGGTGAATGAAAATTCATTTTCTTTCAGTCTTAAAAGTGTTCCATGCCCTTTGTTATTCTTGATACCCCAGGGTGGGCAAAATCGGATTTCACACTTTGCTGCAGACCTTGCTGATTGCGATTGAGCATTCGTGTAAAGCATTGCCCTGACTTTCCTCTGGTGCTCATTTGGAAGAAACCGTGTCCCACGGGTGAGGTGCAAACTTCTCCCTCCGGCCACCAAGAAATCAGTGCAGGGTGTTACTGCTTCTGCCTCTCCTTGCATTATTATCCAGTCGTGACAAACTGATGGATTTGCCTAGGCCCTCTGAAACCATCTAGGGCATTTTCTCTTTCTTCATTTGACTTTGAAAGATCAGATAGCCAGAGGGGGTAAGAAAGTTACCCAAGGTCCTGTAATGAGTAAATAACCAGAGTGGGGCTGGAAGCCAGTTTTTATGATTCCTCATCTAGTTGCTTCTGTCATTCCTCATTTAATTTCTCATTCCATTATGCTGTCACCCACAGACTTCTTATGACCGATGATTCCTGTTATGAGCTGAATTCCCAAATTCTTATGTTGAAGTTCTAGCCCCCAGTACCTCAGAATATGACAGTATTTGGAAGCAGTCTTTAAAGAGGTAATTAAGTTAAAATAAGGTCATTAGAATGGGCCCTACTCCAATATGACTGATGTCCTCATAAGAAGAGGAAATTAGGACACAGACACACACACAGGGAAGACCATGTGAAGACACAGGGAGGAGATGGCCATCTACAAGTCAAAGAGAGAGGCCTCAGAAGAAATCAGCCCTACCGACCCCTTGATCTTGAACTTCCAGCTTCCAGGACTGTGAGAAAATGAATTTCTGTTGTTTAAGCCACCCAGTCTGTAGTACTTCGTTATGGCAGCTCTAACAACTGATATAATTCCATATAAAAAATTAATTGAGGGACTTCACCGTCGGTCCAGTGGTTAAGACTCCGCTCTCCCAATGCAGGGGACACGGGTTCCATCCCTGGTCGGGGAACTAAGATCCCACATGCCGCGTGGTGCGGCCAAAAAAGAAAAAAATAATAAAAATAAAAAATAGGGCTTCCCTAGTGGTGCAGTGGTATAGAATCCGCCTGTCAATGCAGGGGACACGGGTTCCAGCCCTGGGCCAGGAAGATCCCACATGCCGCGGAGCAACTAAGCCCGTGCGCCACAGCTACTGAGCCTGCGTTCTAGAGCCTGTGCTCCGCAACAAGACTGAACCCATGTGGCACAACTACTGAAGCCCACGCACCAAGAGCCTGTGCTCTGCAACAGGACACCTTAATGAGAGGCCTGCGCACCGCAACAAAGAGTAGCCCCTGCTCGCTGATTGACATATATACACTAATATGTGTAAAATGGATAACTAATAAGAACCTGCTGTATAAAAAATAAATAAATAAAATTCAAAAATTCAAAAAAAAAAAAAGAGAAAAGAAAGCCCGTGCGCAGCAACGAAGACCCAACACCGCCATAAATAAATAAATTTAAAAATAAAAACTAAAAAAAAATTAAAAATAAATTGAGGGGGGAAAAAAGGAAAAGCAAAAAAAAAAAACAGATAAAAAACTTCAGCTCTCTGTCTTCTATCATTAACCCTACCCATGGAGTCAACAAATAAACCTGCTGTATAAAAAATAAATAAATAAAATTCAAAAATTCAAAAAAAAAAAAGAGAAAAGAAAGCCCGTGCGCAGCAACAACGTGATACCACTGGTGTTGACCAGTCAGAAGGAACCTGACTGGGGAGCGGGGTGGAGGTCTGGCCCCTGAATCAGCCCCGCCAAGGTCCTGTGGACCCAGAAGCAGAAAAATGTCCTTCTGGTGCCACTCCTGGGACAATACCTCACCCTCACTTGAGTCAAGCCTAGCTGCAGAGGGGGTTTAGAGAGCCTCCAGGCAGCCACACTGGTACAGGTTGGAGTCTCCAAGGAATAGACCCTGAGCCTCTGAACTCTGCATGTAGATTGATTGAAGAGTGCTTTGGGAATAGCTCCTGTTGGGGTGGTGAGGGAAGTCAGATTGGGCAAAGGGAGAAGTGGAGCTGTGACAGAGGCCTTAGCTGGTCCTGCAGAGAGCTCTAGAGCATCTGCGGGGAGGGCCCTGCAGAGCTGTCCCAACTGAGGCTGGCGGGACAGGGCTTTGTATCCCATATAGACCAGTCTCTGGACGCAGGCTGTCCCCAGAGGAGAGACCACATCCTTTGGCAGAAGGCAGTTCCCGAAGAGGGAGTTGGCTGTGAGCTATCAGTAGCCGACAATCTCTGCAGTTGGGGAAATGAGTGTGTGGGCCCTGAAGGAGGAAGCTGGGCGGCACAGCATGGCATTGCCAAAGGGAACCACTCCCCTCTTGCAGCTGATTGCTTTGGCAGGCTGCCAGGAAAAACACTTCCATTTCCTCTGGGGGGAACTCTTCTGGCGTATGATGAGGTCCCTGTGGCTAAATTAATGCTCCAAGGCAACAGATTCTACCTGGGGAAGGAAGAGGAGACACGAGGAGCATCAGGTGGGACCGGCTTCTTTCCGCTGCACCCACCCTGAACAGATTTGCTGGGGCTCAAGCAGGTGCCCATGAGATGCTTCATCCAAGCTGTCCACCCTGGCACCTCGAAGGTGCCCCAGGCAGGTGGTGGTGACCGTGAGAAGGGGACACTGTCAGAAGGAAACACCCTTGTGTTATCAAAGCTGGTCAAGGTTTGAGTCATTTATTTTGACAATCTGGTGATTCCCCAGCCAAAAGATGTACGTCAGACCTGATGAACGGACACGCCCAGGATGTATATACATCCTCTGGGAAAGAAAAACCCACAATCACGATGCTCCTGGTGTCCTTGACTAGGTGGGATGGTCATGGCCAGGATGTGGCCTCTAGGCTGCTTCAGGCTTCGTGGAGTCTCTCAGCCAACTCCGCTCGGCCCGACACAATTTAACCCTGAATTGCACGCTGAGCTGTGCAGTCCCTGAACCATATGGCTGGGACTGCGTCCCTTATCATCTGTAAACTCTGTGTTACACAAGGGGCACCTCATGCTTCTCTGCATCTGCCCGGCACCTAACACCCCTTAGGAGACTGATTTCAAACTCCGTTAGCAGACTTTCTGTTTCCATATCCCCTTTCTCCCACACAGGGTGGTTATTATGAGTTGGAAGGAAAGAGATTTTGTTGTCTCTAAGTAGAGTGATGGGAAAATAAGCGCAAAATTCCCCCACCTCTTTTCTGAGGGGTAGCTACTAGAAGTGAGGGGAATGGAGGGTCCTGTCATTGAGGCCTGTGGCTTGTTTGTGGCGGGAGAGGCTGGGCTTGATCAGAATTTCCTGTCTGCCGGGCCTTGGGGACTTGGGGCAGAAATAAAGGTCAGTGTCACTCACCGGGCTGCATAAAGCCACCTTCATGTCATGTGAACCACACAGCTCTGTGAAGTAGGGTCTATTATGTTTTATTTTACAGATGAGTAAAGTGAGACACAGAGAACTTGAGGTTATGCAGATGGTGAGGGGTGGAGCTGGGGTTGGCACATGGCCCCAAACCTGTGCTCAGAGCCATGGTCCTGCGTGGCGAGGGGTCGGGACC
>NC_041221.1:44634179-44670665 GCF_002837175.3 Physeter macrocephalus | reverse complement strand
TTTTTGCGGTACGCGGGCCTCTCTCTGTTGTGGCCTCTCCCACTGCGGAGCACAGGCTCCGGACGCGCAGGCTCAGCGGGCGTGGTTCACGGGCCCAGCCGCTCCGTGGCCTGTGGGATCTTCCCGGACCGGGGCACGAACCCGTGTCCCCTGCATTGGCAGGCGGACTCTCAACCACTGCGCCACCAGGGAAGCCCAGGGATTTAAACTTTTTTAATGAAATATATATAGGATTCAAGCCTTCACAGGGATTCCCTTGAAGTTGCTATTTCCTATCACAGTTTATTTGCTTTCACCACCCCATACTTGCCTATTTTTAACTTAAAGGTGAATGAAAATTCATTTTCTTTCAGTCTTAAAAGTGTTCCATGCCTTTGTTATTCTTGATACCCCAGGGTGGGCAAAATCGGATTTCACACTTTGCTGCAGACCTTGCTGATTGCGATTGAGCATTCGTGTAAAGCATTGCCCTGACTTTCCTCTGGTGCTCATTTGGAAGAAACCGTGTCCCACGGGTGAGGTGCAAACTTCTCCCTCCGGCCACCAAGAAATCAGTGCAGGGTGTTACTGCTTCTGCCTCTCCTTGCATTATTATCCAGTCGTGACAAACTGATGGATTTGCCTAGGCCCTCTGAAACCATCTAGGGCATTTTCTCTTTCTTCATTTGACTTTGAAAGATCAGATAGCCAGAGGGGGTAAGAAAGTTACCCAAGGTCCTGTAATGAGTAAATAACCAGAGTGGGGCTGGAAGCCAGTTTTTATGATTCCTCATCTAGTTGCTTCTGTCATTCCTCATTTAATTTCTCATTCCATTATGCTGTCACCCACAGACTTCTTATGACCGATGATTCCTGTTATGAGCTGAATTCCCAAATTCTTATGTTGAAGTTCTAGCCCCCAGTACCTCAGAATATGACAGTATTTGGAAGCAGTCTTTAAAGAGGTAATTAAGTTAAAATAAGGTCATTAGAATGGGCCCTACTCCAATATGACTGATGTCCTCATAAGAAGAGGAAATTAGGACACAGACACACACACAGGGAAGACCATGTGAAGACACAGGGAGGAGATGGCCATCTACAAGTCAAAGAGAGAGGCCTCAGAAGAAATCAGCCCTACCGACCCCTTGATCTTGAACTTCCAGCTTCCAGGACTGTGAGAAAATGAATTTCTGTTGTTTAAGCCACCCAGTCTGTAGTACTTCGTTATGGCAGCTCTAACAACTGATATAATTCCATATAAAAAATTAATTGAGGGACTTCACCGTCGGTCCAGTGGTTAAGACTCCGCTCTCCCAATGCAGGGGACACGGGTTCCATCCCTGGTCGGGGAACTAAGATCCCACATGCCGCGTGGTGCGGCCAAAAAAGAAAAAAATAATAAAAATAAAAAATAGGGCTTCCCTAGTGGTGCAGTGGTATAGAATCCGCCTGTCAATGCAGGGGACACGGGTTCCAGCCCTGGGCCAGGAAGATCCCACATGCCGCGGAGCAACTAAGCCCGTGCGCCACAGCTACTGAGCCTGCGTTCTAGAGCCTGTGCTCCGCAACAAGACTGAACCCATGTGGCACAACTACTGAAGCCCACGCACCAAGAGCCTGTGCTCTGCAACAGGACACCTTAATGAGAGGCCTGCGCACCGCAACAAAGAGTAGCCCCTGCTCGCTGATTGACATATATACACTAATATGTGTAAAATGGATAACTAATAAGAACCTGCTGTATAAAAAATAAATAAATAAAATTCAAAAATTCAAAAAAAAAAAAGAGAAAAGAAAGCCCGTGCGCAGCAACGAAGACCCAACACCGCCATAAATAAATAAATTTAAAAATAAAAACTAAAAAAAAATTAAAAATAAATTGAGGGGGGAAAAAAGGAAAAGCAAAAAAAAAAAACAGATAAAAAACTTCAGCTCTCTGTCTTCTATCATTAACCCTACCCATGGAGTCAACAAATAAATAGAATAAAAATGATACATTTCTTTGATTAAAAAGCAAACTTTTATATATGTGAAATAGGTATATTAGGATACAGAAAAGGAATGGAAATTTGGTACAGTGAATACCTTTTTTTTTTTTAACTTGTAATTGGGGTGGGAATTAACAGCTAGTAATTTTTCAGCATTCCTAACTCTAGATATTTTTTGATTAAAGTAGGCAATCTGACTTGCTTCTCTAGTAAGAAATACCGTTTTATTAACTACCAGGTAGGAAACTGCCTCCTTACCCCAGACAAAGAAATAGTCACTCTCTACTTCCTGAAAACGTGAACTTCAGCCATGCTGATAATGTTCCAGAATCTTTCCTAATCGTCCCAACCCTTACTTCTTTGGAAAGAAACCCAAAAATTTCTTGTCAAAAGAACCAGAAAGTAAAAGCATACTGTTGTTAACACAAAAAGCAAGATGAAGTTTATTGGGAAATCTCTCCTCCCAGGAATGGAAAGTTTCTGGGCGAGCACCCAAGCACAGCAGTGCCCATGACCGGTATTGTTTTATTTTCAGAGATATCGTAAGTCAGAATTTCCATGTTTGTGATGCATTCTTTGTCTTCATTACATTCATTACAGTTTATTCCAACAGGTGAGAGCACTCCAGAGACTGCTAAGGAGAGAGGGGCAATTTCAGATTTATGACAACCAATTCACCTAAAGCATTTGGACTAGAAGATGACATCATTGAGCTGTTAGCACAGAGTTTACAAAATCCTGAAAATGGCCTTGAGCTCAAGAGGAAAATGAATCCAATCCACAAGTCATCGCTGCCTCGCGTATTTGTCTTCTCCTTTCTTCCTTCTCTCTTCCTCTTCCTCTCTTGGCTTCTAGGAAGAGCGTGGGTGACCCAGAAGAGGACACCTAACATTTTAACGAGAAATACTGCGTCTGAAGTCTTGGATTCACGTGGTCCTGGTCGACATCCACTGGCAAGTCTGATGGGAGGCTGGGGAAACGCTGTCAGGAGAGGGAAGGAAGAGAGATGGTTTGGAGCCAACTGTGCATTAGAGGTGCCTTCTCACTGCCAGGCTGGCAGCTGGGATGGTGGGGAAGGTGGCAGTCTCTCCCTCCAATGCCCTAGAGGTGCCTCCAGGCCTCATGTCTGGTGGGGACTTGGCAGTTCTTGAGTCCCAGCTTCTGCTTCCTGGGGCTCTGGGTCTCCTGAGAGAAGAGAAGGTGCTGGGGTAGACAGGTATGTGGACACAGCGCACACAAGTAGAGTGGATGACCCACAGAACTGCTTGCATTTGTCCTTTGTACCTTCCTTTCCCCCAACTTCTTCTTCCCTCATTTATCCTTCTCTGGTCCCTCAGATGCATCACTGGCCCACGAGTCCAGCCAGAGGCTGCATTTAGCATCACTCAGAGATTTCCTGGCTGAGGGGCTTGGGGGGGTCATTTCATCTCTTTGAGCCCTAACTTCAGAACCTAGAAAGGGAGATAACCATATCTTGACTGCTTCGTAAGGCTTTTTTAGGGATAAATTGAGACAGCAGATTTGAAGGAGGTAATATATATTTAAATACTTTGTAAGCTGAAAAGTGCTGTAGAGGTTTAGGTATTGGATTTGAATTCTCCTCAAATCAGTGTTATTTCCTGCCTGTGCCAGCCTTTAGCATTTGTTCTTAGACCTAGCACTCACAGACTTCTTGAGATACGGGCCAGTGTGTCTCAGTCTGCATGGAGACTGCCCGGTGCCTGAGATGCCCTCCTTAAGGAATCATAGGTTTGAGAGTGAGCTAGTGCTTCTCAAAATAGTATTAGGGAAAACTTTTCTTGAGAGTGAGATAGATAATTACCATGGGTGCACATAGTTTGTTTAGCTGTGCTATGAAGTAGCAGAGCTCTCTTTTTCTTTGGGAATTCTCAGAACCGTTAACAGGCTAAACAGCTCCAACCAAGGAGGGGGATTTAGCCTTCAGTGTTTCTCAAATTTCTTTGACCAGCAAAACCATTCATACCCTTTGCAATTAGGAACCCCTTTTGGAATTCCCGTGGAGGTAAACATAGGGCTTTGCATTTGTTTTTGGTTTTCTTTGTTGTTTGTTTCATTTATTAGATCATCTCTGAAGCAGAGAGCACTAACCCAAGGTGTGAAAACAGAGAATATTTGATCAAAGGGGCAGTTCGTCGTGGGCAAGGAGCTGGTAAGTCAGGCCAGGCCACCCGACTCTGAAAAAGCCCTGGACCCTAGGAGGCTGGAGAAGGGCTCTGTGGGACCAGACTGGAGTTGTAGGGGAAAGAAAAGGCCGCAGGAGTGGTGATGTCCTTACACTATTTCACTTACGCGTCTCAACAACTTTCTGAAGAAGACAGTATTGCAGTCACATTTTCGGGAGAGAAACGGGCACTGAGAGGGGTTATATTATTTGCCCACTGTAACATGGTTTGTCAGTGGTGCAACCAGGATTTAAGTTCAGGTCAGCCTGCTATAAAGCCCATTTTCTTTCCAGAGTAAGATCCAACCCCTCCAAGAAGGGGGAAGGTGAAGGAGACAAGCCTTGCTTACCATACGAGCATGCGGTAATAATCGTGCAGAGAGAGCTGTTGTGGTCACTGAAGGCCAGAGTCAAGTTCAGAAAATATGGGCCTCCAAGTTCCTCTTGGGAGAAAAAAAAAATCCTCTGACTCTGGTATGTGCAGTTTAAACTCAGGGAAAGGTGAAAGGGAACTGGGTGGAGCTGGGCTCCATAAAAATCGCTACCTTTATGGTTAAAGATTTATTAAGTGACCACAATGTTCTGGACATATAAACAGACTTGACCCTTGCCCTTAGGGAAACCAGAGTAAACATGCAAGATTTATATAGTCAGAGCGCTTCATGGCAGACTAGATGTATTAGGAACATATGCATTCCAGGATCCTACCTAGCAGCGTTGAAAAATGTGGCCTGGAAGAAAGTTCGAAATGCAGGAAGTTGGAATTTGTCGCTCCAGGATTTGCAGTCTCACCTCCCTGGGTTTCTTTACTTTTGCTAGTTGTGTGAGTTAAGGTGTATTCCTTAACTTCTCTGAGCCTCAGCTTCCTTTTCCACCAAATGAGGATGATAATACATGTCTCATAGGATTAAGATAGAGTGTTAATTAAATAATGTGTGCAAAATGCCAGGCACACAGTACGTGCTAAATAAATGAGCGCTATGGTTTTTAAAGTTTCCCAATTGTCCATGGGATAATATTCAAACTCCACTCCCTGGTGTTTAAGGCTTTCCATAGTTTAGCACTTACTTAGCTCTCCAGCCTTTGCTTTGGCTTCCTTCCACTCACTAAGCAGCCAACACCATGGGCATTCATTTCCTGATGACTTGTCAAAGTCTTCCCTTCCTTCAAGGTTTAGAGCAGTTCTCAGATTATATCTATGGAAACATGGGCGAGGGGGAGCAGGTGGCTACAAGATGCTTTCAGAGGGTCCTGAGGTCAAAATTATTATCATAATAATGCTAAGATATTGTATGGTTTCCTTTTTCACTGTATTAACATTTGCACCAGTGGTGCAAAAGCACTGGTGGGTGAAAGCAAGAGTACCAGTAATCCTTTATTCATTACCAAGACCCAATTATAGGGGGAAAAAAATACCAGTTTCACATAAGAATGTGCTTGAAGAAACAAAAATTATTAATTACATTAAATATTGGCCTTTGAGTCCACATCTTTTTAATATTCTGTACGATGAAATGGGAAACATGCACAAAGCATTTCTGCTGCATGTGGATAGTCAATGATTGTCTAGAGGAAAAGTGCAATTATGCAATTGAACTAGGAGTTGAACTGCCACTTTTTTTCATGGAACAGCATTTTTATCTGAAAGAATAACTCATGAACAAACTATAGTCATTCAAATTTGGATATTTGGCGAACATTTTCTCAAAAATGAACTGGATCTGTCACTTCAAGGAAAACAACTGACAAGATTTGTTGCCATTGATAAACTTGGGGCTTTCCAACAAAAATTACAGTTTGGAAAACTTGTATACAACTGTGAGTTTGACAGTTTCCCAGTAATGGAAGAGTTTTTGATGAGATTTATGGTAATATTAAAAAACATGACTTTTTTATTACTGTATAATAAAATATGTCAACATTTTGAAGATCAAAATTTCCAGATGACCAGTGCGTGAGGTTACAAAATCATGCAGGGGTAAAAGATACATTCAAAGTACATGTAGACCAAGGGGTTTCAATATAACAGAGAACAAATGTCCACTGATGTGGTTTCAGATTCCACCTTGTAACTAACTTTAAAAGATTACTAGTTGTTGAGATTTGGTATCTTATCAAAGAAAAAAGATACTCATAATTATCTGGAAAGGGTTATGTACTCTCCCCTTTTCCAACTACTTATCTGTACCTGGCCGTATTTTATTCATATACTTCAACCCAAACAAAGTTTCAACAGACTGAATACAAAAGCAGATAGAAGAATCCAGCTGTCTTCTATTAAACAAGTCATTAAAGAAATTTGCAGAATAGAGACCAATACCATTCTTCCCACTAATTTTCCTTTTGTCTTAGAAAATACAGTAATTTTTCATAAAATATATTATTTATGTTAGCATGGAATTGGGTTTATTATTATTATATTTAAATGATTTGATAAACAAATTTTTTAAAAAATTTCTGTTTCTAGCTGGATAAATCTCTCTGTATAACCCACGCAAATAAAAGATCTTTGGTGTCTTCGATCATTCTCAAGAGTATAAAGAAGTTCTGAAGGCAAAAAGTGAGAGCCACTGGCTTCGAGTAAAAGTCCCACCACCTTCAGGAAAACTGTCTGACCATTCGATTGGAGAGAGCAACCTTTTCTTGAATTCCTGTAGACTTTAAGTACGTCCTACTTATCTGTCACTTGGCGTTATCTTACCTTGTCATTCTGTTTTAAAATAATTTTTTAAAAATCCATAATAGGTCCTGTAAGCTTCTCACAGGCCAGAATCGTGCCTTATTGCATTTGGAGGAGAGTGTGAGGGAGAGTCACAATATATGCCTATTGTTGATAGGATATAGTGAAGCATCCTAATTTACTAGCATCTTTGTCTTGATGTGCTCTTGCAAATATGACTGAACCTCACTGATCTACAAATACTGGTGGGGCAATAGTCTGAATTAGTGAAAACTCAGAACCCCAAACATACTAATATATTGTAATTATTGTAATATATATTTATATATTTTAACATTTTGCTTAAGACTAATGCATACCTATTGCAGAAAATTTTTTAATTACACAAAGTAAATAAGTATCTGCAAAATAAAGAGTACCTAGTTGTTTTCTAGCTTAAAAAAATTAGAAAGCACCTGTAATCTCATAATGGCTTTCAATATTGTGATCTATCACCTTCAAGGACATATGTCATCCATATAAAGTGAAAGTTTTACAGAAAATTGGGATCTTACTTTATATAAAATTTTGCACCCTCCAGAACCTTAATTGCTCTTTGAAAACATTATTTTTAGTAGCACTGCTATGTTTCAATGTTGCACATTTAGGTTGTTTCTCATTTGTTGTTTTTATCAGTAATACTGTGATGAACATCCTTAAAGTAAAACAACCAGTGATGTGTTCAGGATAGATTCCTAGAGATGGGATTACTGGATCCATAGGAATTCCAAAATGCAGTTTGATTAATTTAAAATTATGTGACTTGAAAATGATGATTGTGTTATGGCCAACCAGCAGTGATAGCATAAAAAGTAGGAGGCCGAATAGAGCTTTCTGTTATGGACGGACAGCTTCCTACACCCTTTAGATTTCTAGCCCTTGGGTGCTGAGAGGTGTTTGTAGTGGCGGTGCTATAGACTCAAGTTGGAGGGGCTACAGATGTTGGGAAGTTTAGTACAAGTCACAGAAACCACGCCTGGCGAATATAAGCAGAAAGAAATGTATTAAAATACTAGGTCACTGAATTTCCAGGAGCACCAGAAAACTAGGAATAGAGACCACATGGCCAGAGTAAACCTCCCAAATCATAGCAGATCTGGTCATAAGAAGACTCCACTGCTTTCACCACCTTGGTGTGACTATCCCTGGAGTTCACCAACGAGCTGCCTCCACTAGGACTAGAATGGATGCCAGGCTCTGGCATCCCAAGTCCCAATCCAGCATGGATGCTGCGATCACCAGAGCCTTGTAACTGTCCTCAGTCAAGCTGCAAGGGAGGCTGGGAAATTTTGACTCTGGCATTGGGGAGTGGTGTCTGCTTTTCACGAAAACATATTGAGAGGGGCAGCCCCTAATCGTGAAGTGTTTGGTTCAGGTGCTGAGCTGCCAAAAAAGGGGAACAAATGCTTACTATAGGCAGTAACAATGACTGTCAAGCACCTGGGAACCTAGGACATATTCTAGGAGGCATGATATTGATGTTGTATAATAAAATGTGTCAACCTTTTGGAGATCAAGATTTTCCAGATGACCAGTATATGATGTTACAAAATCATGTGTGGATAAAAGGTCCATTCAAAGTACCTGTAGACCATTGGGGTTTAATACCACAGAGGACAAATGTTCATTTTGTCCTGATTTTCCTTTCTATTTATTACAGAGGAGCAGCCAGGTCTGATTTATCATCATTGTCTAGTGCCTAGGGCAGAGTGGGTATGCAATAGACATTTCTTGAATGAATGAATGGATGAGTGAATGAATATTTAGCCACCACTGGCAGAAATGGATGCTGTCCACTATGGAGGATGCTGGCACTAAGTTCTATCCCATTCCAATAGATGCTGTCTCTGGGAGTGGAATATAGAGTGTCAAGCTGGTGACACTCATCGTCCCATGGTCTTCACCTTCCCTCCCATCTAAAAGATAAACTGAGACATCCTAACGTTTTTAAACATTTATTTGAGCAAACGTCAATTCCAGTTGGCAGTACCAACCAGGAAGCAGTTAGTAGCTCTCCACCCAAGGGAGCTAGGGGCGGGCAAGCCTTATAGAGAAGACTTGGGACACAAATCAAGGAAATGATTTGATTGGCTATCGCTCAAGCCTTAATAGAGAAGGCCTAGCTGGCTGATTGTGACTGGTTGTCCTTGGTGTTTGGTTTCATAACCTTGAGGCATTTACAGGCTTCCTTTTGGTTTGCTTGCATAGGCTGCTAAGGCATTAGAGTCCGCTTAGTCTAATGGTCTCCTTGTTTAATTAATTTAATAGAAGAAATGATCTGGGCCACACTGTCTTCATCTTTTTAACTCCCCAAAAGGATAGTGAGCATTGGTTTATAAGTACATTCTCTCACAAGATGAGAAACAATAATTTCCAGATTAAAAACAATAAAAAAACGAACAGGTCTGAACATCTAAGACACCTGAGGGGAAACGTGAGGCTTTTATGAAGGATGTTGTTCAGGCAGAGAGGGTTACAAGCAAAAGGCGTTCTGGATTGATGTTTCTGGGTATATCATCCTTGTTCCCTTTTATACCACTCCAAGACTGCCCTCTCTTTAAAAATAAAATGATTTTTAAAGTCGAGGAACTGGTTGTGTATATTTATAGATGGGAGAGATGGGTTTGAAAAAGTAGCTGATTCTGAGTGATTGTGATTTTCCAAGTCTGATTTCCATTATTAGAAAAGGGGAACGCAGTAACAGATGATGTCATTATTGGAACCACAGAAGCATGAGGACGGTAGAGGCGCTGCCTTGCCTCATTTCCACTTTTGCCAAGCGTTGAAGTGGGACCGCGGAGACGGATGGCTTGGTATAATTTTTGGCAAGGCACCTGCATGTCAGAGCTTGTTTTCAGGACCCTGAAGGCTATTCCCTTTAAAGACACCCAGGTCTCTATCATATTTTGTAATTTTTTTTTTTTTTTTGCTTCTTTCCCAAATAGATCACTTCAACCTGCAGATATCCCAAATACAAATTACAGTTCATTCACACATCTGAGATGCCATATGCTAACTCACAGCAGTACTTGGAGTAAAAAAAGCAGCTAAGTCAAAAACTTGCTTCTCTGGCTCACTATGACACCCACTAAGTCTCACCCAGCAGGACTGTTTAGGATGGAGAACAGCTTGCCTAATACTGACACATCTCCAATCCCATACGTCGTTGACATTTTCTCACAGCGGGCCGTTCTCTCACTACTCTGCAGATATTGACTGCTCTGCCTTCCCACAGATTTTTCAAGTAATTAGTTGCTTGCTGCCAGCAAACCCAGCCCCTTCTGAGGTACAACACGCATCACCCTCCCAGTCAGTCTTGTAGTTTTTGAGTTGCCGCCAATTTCGCTTCTCCTGGGAGCTGGCAGATGGGTCCTGTCTTTCGGCAGATGAAGATGTAGATGCTCAGAGCTCGGAGTTAAAATCCAACAAATAACAAAGTTGGACAAGATCTCCTAGGTCTCTTCCAGTCCTAATCTTCCCAGTATCCCCCGAGGTACTAGTACATAGCCCCAGCCATAGAGAGCACGTAGTAAGTCTTAATAACTGCTTGTGTTGATAGGGCTGAATGCATTTAAATGCAGGGTGACAAAGGCACACATTTGCTGAGTGCTTAGCATGTGCCAGGCACCATCCTAATTAGCACCTGGAATGTCTGATCACAGTAAGTTCTCACAGCAACGCCAGGAGGAAGGTACTATTATCACTCCTATTTTAGAGGTGGGGAAACTGAGGCACCAGCTGGTTTAAACAACTTGTCCAAGGTTGCAGTTAGTATGAATTAGAGCTATGGGATGAGCCACGGCTGTCCCACTTCAAAGCTCACGTTCCTTGGAGTAATAACGACAACCAAAATAATAAAACAGCAAACTCTCTATGGCGTGCCAGGCAATGGTCTGAGGAGTCTATGTAAATCAGCTCCTATGATTTTCACAGTAGGAGGAAAGTAGTAATATGATTCCCACCTTTTACAGAGGAGTAAACTGAAACACAGAGACATTAAGGAACTTGCTCAAGATCACACAGCTCTTAAGGGACAGTGCTGGGATTTGAACCTAGGCTTCAGAGTATGGGCTCTTAATCCCATGCTGTTTGGGGAGCACTTTCCTGGATTTAGCTACAGATTGCGGTACAGCCTCTTCTCACCCATGGCAGGGAGGAGAAGGCAGCTTCCTCTAAGGAGTTCTTTCGGTCTGATTCTGCGCTCTGTGGTTCTGGGAAGCGCTACCAGCACCTGCATGGACGTTTCCTCTCCTCCTACACACAGATGGCTTTCATGGGTGGTCCAAATGGTCTAAATCACTTTCTGCATATTTGTGAGAAAGTAAGGACAGTGTAGTTTGTCTTTCAATGGAGGTACTTCCACAGGGGAGGAACAATGGTCCCAAGTCCTAAAATTCTGCCGGGGACAGTGTATGGGTGCCAGAGCATCTGGGAGGTGGGCTTTGCCTTGCTTAGGCTAGCATTGCTCTCACCGATGACCACACTGCTGGGTCAAGCAGAACTCTCCCCAGGGATTTTCCTGGCTGTAGCTGATAGAAAAGAGGCTCATTTTTGGCTCTCGGTACCCAAAGCTGTTAGGGGTGGCCTGGGGGCCGCACTGCCTGCACGTGGGTAGAAGACAATGATGCCGACAGCCGAGAAGTGATAGACAGAGGGTCCTGAGGAACTTGGGCTCAGGCTCCAGTCTTCCCCAGACACTTCCCTGTCCCTCCTGCTTGTGGGAGACAATAACTCGATCTTACTTTGAGTCCCACGAAGTTGGGTTTGCGACTGGCAACTGACTGGAAACCATCTCTGAGGACTTAATGACTGCATCTTTGAAAAGGCTGTGCAGCTTTGAATTTTGGGGCTCTTTCCCCCTGTATTCCAGCTCACTGGTGTGCATTACTCTGAGGACAGCTCTGCAGTGATGTCCCAGGGGCCTCGCCTAAGTAAGGACACATCTGTGGCCACCGGTGCAATGTGCCATTGATTCCCTATTTACTAGGTGTACTAGCTTCCTAGGGCTGCCATAACAAGGTACCACAAACTGGGTGGCTTAAACAACAGAAATTTATTGTCTCACAGCTCTGGAGGCTGGAAGTCCAAGATCAAGGTCAATAGAGTTGGTTTCCTCTGAGGCTGTGTGAGAGAATCTGTTCCAGGCCTTTCCCCTTGCTTTTGGTCATTTGCCAGCAATCTTTGGTGTTTCTTGCCTTGTAGATGCATCACCTTGATCTCTGCTTTCATCTTCAAGTGGCATTGTCCCTATGTATGTGTCTCTATATCCAAATTTCCCATTTTCATAAGGACAATTGTCATATTGGATTAGGGCCCCCCCTAAATGACCTCATATTATGACCAACTAATTGGATCTGCTATGACTCTGTTTTCAAATAGGGTCCCATTCTGAAGTACTGGGGATTAGGATTTTGATATAGGACTTCTGGGTTGGGGAGACACAATTCAAACCATGCCATTAGGGAATCAAGCAGGGGAAATAAAGAACAAGGTGCTCCTCCTCTTCACCCAGATGCAGCCTTTGGAAAGTAGACACACAGAGGGCACCGACTCTGAATTTCAATGTCACTTTTGTGCGTTACTCTAGCTTGGTGACCTTGGGCAAGTCATTTAACCTTTCTGGGTTTGAAAGATAAGCAGAGTGGGCTGGACTGATGGTTTTTAAAACTCATTCCACGGAGCCACTGAGGCATGTTCGGGTTGGGGGGTTGGGCCGGAAGTTGGCAGATTGCTGACCCCTCCTACTCACTCCACCCCGTGGCGTGCCTGGTGGTCCACCTTGGCAGACGCGAGTATCCGATCGCTGATGTTACTTAGAATTGTCAGTGCACAGCGATAACACAAAGCAGATCAAGTATTCATTGGTTTTATTGTTGTTTTTCTGTTCTCTACAAATAACACACTCCCCTCTTGCCTGTCCCCTGGGTGGACAGTTCAGGCAGACTGATCCCACCTTTGTACACACTGCTTCCCCAAAGCAGTTCCGTGCTTATCTGTTGTATTTATAAGGATTCCAATAAAATTTTTGTTTGAATAAAGGGCTCGGCTAAAAGAATAGTTTTAGTCCAGAAAACAACTAAAGGATCTGTGTTTCCTTCTAGTTCTAAGATTCTAGTTCTGTGTCTCTATTAAAAGTAGTCTCAATCTTTTTTTTCCATTATCTCTTTTCTAAATTTAATTTTTATTTCCTATTGGAGTATAGTTGATTTACAATGTTGTGTTAGTTTCAGGTGTACAGCAAAGTGATTCTAGGTTATAGATGGATCTAGAGATTATCATACTAGGTGAAGTAAGTCAGAGCAAGACAAATATCATATGATATCACTTATATATGGAATCTTAAAAAAAATGATACAAATGAGTTTATTTAGAAAACAGAAACAGACTCTGGCTGTCTCCACAGAGGTGTGGGCTTTTACACCGAGAACTGTTTTTTTCTTAACTCTCATTTTTTTTTTTTTTTTTTGCGATACGCGGGCCTCTCACTGTTGTGGCCTCTCCCGTAGCGGAGCACAGGCTCCGGACGCGCAGGCTCAGCGGCCACGGCTCACGGGCCCAGCCGCTCCGCGGCATGTGGGATCTTCCCGGACCGGGGCACGAACCCGTGTCCCCCGCATCGGCAGGCGGACTCCCAACCACTGCGCCACCAGGGAAGCCCTCTTAACTCTCATTTAAATAACCTGGACTATCTTACGCAAACCATTTGTGCTGGGGAGGAAGATCTTTTCAGTAACTGCCCATATCTGGAGTGGTAGTTTTGGTCAACCAGTGAACACACCAGTTGGCATTGGTATCATTGGTATCACGGAGTCCTGTACAGCCGTGGTACCAGACTTGGTTTGTTGCGGGCTAGTGGCCCTCACTCAGCACCCCTCCCCAAAGGTGTCTCCACATTAGACTGCACTAGTAACCCCCTTTCCTCCTCATACCCTAGCATGCCTATGCTGCCTACAGGGTAGAACCATCTCCCTGCTGAGATTTTCTCTCACCTACTGTTGTTCTCATTTTAGAAAAGTGAAATGAATATTTTGATATATAATAATAATCGCTAACGCTTATTAAGCACTTGCTCTGTGCTAGGCACTGGTCCAAGTGCTTTACGTATATTAACCTAATTCTCCTAACAACCCTATGAGGGAGGTACCATTGTCTCCCCCCTGGGCCAGCGGGAAGCAGGCACAGAGAAGTGAAGTCACTGGCTTAGCTGAGGACGTTGTCACAGCTAGGATATGAATCTGGAGAGCTTGGCTGTTCACCACCGCGGGATGCGCAGGTTACGTTCTGCACGTGCTGTTGGAAGTCAGGTATCTGGATTGCATTCCTTTTCTTGCCATTGAAGCAATCCTGAGAGGGCTAGAAAGGGAGAGTAATGGCATTTAGCAAGCAATGAACGGGTATATGGCTGGGAATCGAGAACAGAACTGCTGTCAATCCCACTGGCCCTTTGGGGGAGCAGGGGCCAGCATGCCAGTGACACTGTTTTCTGTCGCTGCAATGTAGGGTAAAAGTGCCGCCCTCCATCCCCTCCTGCCCTTGTGGGGGAAGAGGAATTTCCCTGGTTTTTCTCCCGTGGCAGGAGGGGTGGGGAGAAGGTTCGGAAACAAGGGAAAGTGTGTCATCAGTGAAGTGAGGGTTCCAGGGCCAAGATTCATCAGTGGACAGAGAAAACAATTGCTTTGAGGGAAAAAAAAAGTGCTTGTTCTAACTTTAGGGTCTGCCTACATTTAATTTCTACTCCTTTGGTCTCTGCCACAGTTCAAGGCCTATACTGCATTAACTTTATAACACATTTCCTCACTTGCAAAGACTTCCCTCTCCAATTCATTCTCTGTGCTGTTACCTGTATTATACGTCTAAAAATACAAACCTGATTGTTTCCCTTCATACATAAAACCCTGCATTATTTTTCTCCTTGTCTAGGGAACAACCCTGGAAACCACCTATCTTCCCAGCTGTACAAGGCATGTCCTGCCCATCTTAGGTCCTGTCCTCACTTTCCTGCCCCTCCAAACCCTCTCCATCCTTTATGTCCTTGACTGCTGCTTATAAAGCCTCTCTGGATGCACCCAGTAGAACGCCCTTCCTCCTCCAGCTCCTCCCTGCTGTAGCTGTCTTTCCATTGCTCTAGTCTGGCAAGAGCAGCATCCTACAGGCCCCCAGGATGTTTTGGAGACCATACTGAATTCTTCATGTTACAATTTCAAGTTCCTTTTGTTTATGGCTTTTGAGCACGTGGACAGATATATGATGAAAAGAAACAAAAAAACTCCTTCCTTTTAACTTTGGTCCTGATGCTTATTCAGCATTTTCTCCCCATCATCTATAGATGCCATTTAAGAAACAGCAATCTGCTGCCCCGAGACACTCTCTCACGCGTAGCTGGACATTCACAGTGTGGTCAGATGGTTCTCAGATGATTTTCAGTTCTTTTAAGGCATTTCATTATGACCACATGGATGCAGGTTCAACTTGAGGGTAAGCTGATTTTTTTTTTTCCTGGAAATGAGAGCTGAGAATCTAGTGTTATTTATTGATTTTTTTTTTTTTTTTTAGAATACAATCTCAAAAACTTTGCAAGTTAGTAAAACAAACACAAACCAAAACCCTGCAATTAACAAACACCATTCTCTTTTCCTTAGAAAAGCCGAGACACTTCAATGTAATTGATGAGTTCTGTTTTGTTTTGTTTGAGCAAGATCAAATACTGTGGCTAATTCACCAGCTGCTTCCCTGGAGTTCATAAGAACTGGCCACATAATTCCCACCCTACCCATCCCTCCCCCAAATTTACTTTTGTTTTAAAAATAATTTCTATTTCCTCTTTCTTGTAAGAGTTGCTAAATTTGTGTGAGAGCTTTCTTAAGTGGTATGAGGGGAAAAGCTAATGTACATTGTCATTCTATCTGGTCCAGAAGATTTCTGATGATGGCATCAGGGTAAAGATTAAATGGTATCATCTGAATGTTTTTACACTGGTCATTTATATAGCTAGATTAATAAGTTATTTTCATCATGGAAAATATAAAAAGAGAAACAGCCCTTACCCTGACAATACAAGAGCAAAGAGAAACAGAAGCTGTAGGATTAAAAACCACCGCTGATGGGCTTCCCTGGTGGCGCAGTGGTTGAGAATCCGCCTGCCGATGCAGAGGACGCGGGTTCGTGCCCCGGTCCGGGAAGATCCCACATGCCGCGGAGCGGCGGGGCCCGTGAGCCATGGCCGCTGAGCCTGCGCGTCCGGAGCCTGTGCTCCACAACGAGAGAGGCCACAACAGTGAGAGACCCGCGTACCGCAAAAAAAAACAAACAAAACAAACAAACAAAAACCACCGCTGCTTTCCTCTTACCAATAGAAGGGGCAGTGTGACAGGCAGTTGAAATTTGGACAGTGGGGTCACCGGTAAGCTGCCCATTGATAGCAACGCTGATAAATTACATCAGGAGAGTATTCTGCACACACTTGGTAGGGCTCCCCAGACTCATCAAATAATATAACCAACTTTGATTTCAATAAGGGCTACTGACTAGAAACCTACTGCGTTAGTAAGGGCCACTAAAATGTGGCTAGGACCTTCTTTTCACAAATAAAACATCAGTCCATTTCAGGAGTACATAAGAATTTCATTTTTGTGCCTCTCTCTTTCCCATTTGAGTTTTTGCCCCTAAGAAAGAGGGAATGGATGGCATGCATGACACTAGGGTTTTACGCCTTGACTAAGCAAGAATTTTGAGAACATCTCTTTTAAGCCTACCATGAATCTTCAAGGCTATAGGACAGTGTGGGAACCTTCGAGCTAAAACCCTGAACCTCCCCTCACACATCAAGTCTCATTCCACCAGAACTCCTTTCATTGAATCCCTCCACGACCACCCACTTCTCCCTCCTTGTCCGTTCTGCTGTGACAGCGTCAATTCCTTTGTCCTCTGGGCTCCCATATCACTTAAAAAAAAATCTCTGTCTCACAGGACCTGTTACCTGGTATTGTGATTTCTTATTGCTTTGTTCTTTTATACCCTCAGGCTAGTCTACAGGGGGTCTGAGACAGTTCGTTGTGTTTATATCTGTCTCCATTCCTAGACCATGAATCCCCAGAGCAGAATTCATGCTATTCACCCCTCTCTCACCATCACCATTGGCACATAGCATCCCTCCTTCTATGGCCACATCACCTTATAAAGGATTAATGAATGAATTAATGATTGAGTGTCTGGGGAAAATATCCTCTAGCATTAGTCACCACAAATGGGCTGACTCTGTCTGGATCAGTCTATGGTTGATCACTGCTTTCGGTCCCCAAAGAATAGAGTGGTATCTGCCAGATGTCTGCAGGCTAATTTCCAAGCCCTGCTGCAGTTTTTGGATCAGGTGATATGAACGACCCTGTTTTAGTTTGCTTGGGCTACCATAACAAAGTACCACCAACTGGGTGGCTTAAATGATAGGTATTTATGTTCCCCCAGTTCTGAAGGCTGGAAGTGCAAAAGCAAGGTGTGGGCAGGTTTTGTTTCTCCTGGGGCCTCTCCTTGGCTTGAGGATGGCTGCCCTCTCACAGTGCCCTCACATGGCCTTCTCTCAGTGTGTGCAACCCTGGTGTCACCACCTCATGTTAGAAGGACACTACTTATATTGGATGAGGCCCTCACTATAAAGGCCTCATTTTAACTTAATCACATTTTGTAGGCTGTATTTCCAAATACAGTCACTTTCGGAAGTGGGGATTGGGACTTGAACATGTGAATCTTTGGGGGACACGATTCAGCCCTTAACAGGCTCTGGCAGAAGTTCTCCAGTTTACTATCAAGCAGTCCTACTGCAAATAAACAGAGAGAGCTAATGCCTTGGGAATCACTCTGAGGCCCATTGAGAGAACTTTCTGGGGGCTCACGATTCATGTGTTGAGATTCACTAGTGCAGAGTCCCGAGAATCTTTCAGGAGAACCAGCGTATAAGCTATGGTGGCAGCTGGGACCGTTGGGAGGGAGGCCCTCTTGGGATAAAGAAGGTGTAGAGAAATCTTTGAGCTTCGTTGGAAAACTGTGCATTGTTTTCTAGAGCAGGGGTTGGCAGACTTTTGCTGTAAAGAGCCAGATAAGAAATTTTTCTTTCTCTGTCTGGGCTACTCAAGAATACCTTTGTAGCTGGAAAGTAGCCATTGGCAATGCCTAAACAAAGGGATGTGGCTGTGTTCCAATAAAACTTTATTTACAAAAACATTTGGCTGGCCAGATTGGGCCTGCAGGCCTTAGGTGCCCTGGTCTGGAGCACAGCCTTCCTGATTTTGATTTTCTATAGATTCTGAGCCTATCATTTGAACTATTTTACAACTCAGTAAGTTATAGACAAATGATAGCAGTGTAAAATAATTCTTGACCCTAGAGATGTAAAGTTTTGATCCTGGGAAGTTCCAATTGACTTCCTTCCCCCACTTTGGAAGAAGGCAGTCTTACCTGAGTTTGTACATTTCTTTCAGTATTCCTGATCTATAAATATGCCTGTTCTTTGGATTCTCCAATTCTCTTCCCTCATTAATAAAGAATTAAATAAAATCTTTAACATGTATTCATTTTATATCTATATGAGGGTCATAATTTTATCTTTTTAAAAAAACTAATTATCTTTTAACAAATTAAATATGGCTGGGCACTGTTTGCAAAGAGCTTAGAAGCTACACTAAGATCATGTTTTTGCCCTCTGGAACAATGGTCTTTAAACTTTTTGATTTCACACCTTTGTCAGCAAATATTTTTAGCCACCTTGCCTTGACATATAAATATAGTATATTGTATACTGTATATAGACTAACATATATAAATATAAACAAAAATAGAATTGAAAAATAAATAAAGAACTTCTAATATCAATAATTTCTTTGCATAACCCAGTGGAATTTCTTCCTAACATCTTTGGTTCTCTCTCCACTTGGGAGACCACTTTTCTGGACGAGAGAGAACCAAAAATATTAACTAGTTGAGGGAAAAAAAAAGATCTAAGTTAACCCCAATAATACACCAACAAAGCACATTGTTGTAAAAGCTAACTGTAATTTGAGCTGATTGGCCCAAAGGGATGGCAGAATTCTTCCAAAGGAGAGAACTGCACATTTGTTCTGGAAAATAGCTTAATGGAACTGATTGGTTATAAAAGGTGAGCTCAGGTGGTCATAGTCTAGATGGAAGCAGCTTCACATGAAGAGTTTGTTTAATAAACATGGGAATTTCAGTATTGTCTGCCAGAGCCGGGGTGGGGGCCATTAGGACTTTGGCAGAGAAGGTGGGAAGAGATTCTGCTCTAAAGAGGGAAGGTCTTGAGCAACAAGGAAGAGTGTGAGGTCATGGCCTCAAGGGGATCATGGCTAGGGAGACATAGAAAATACCAGATAAATAGCTTTAAACAACGGTGTTGATGGTCCCTTTGACTGTACCACCATTATGCTCTCTCATTTCTGGAGGTTCTATAAAAATCTGTTTTGGCCTAATGGAATAGAACATGAAGAAAGCAGATAGTAGTTCAGAAATTCTTTAAGGTGACCAGAAGCAAAGAGGGCCAAGATCTGAACGTGACTTGGGAGCAGAGAAAGAGCTGGACTGTGACCCTTAGAAGTGTGATGGGGAGACTATGTCTGGCAGTAATGCAGGGTGAGGTCTCAAAAATGTCCTTTCATACTTAAGCAAAGATGACTCCTGAGCACTGGAGTATTAGAGGATTTTCAGGAGCAGACTGTTTGGTGACCTGTTTTGAAAAATGTGTTGGGCTTCCCTGGTGGCGCAGTGGTTGAGAGTCCGCCTGCCGATTCAGGGGACGTGGGTTCGTGCCCTGGTCCGGGAAGATCCCACATGCCGCGGAGCGGCTGGGCCCGTGAGCCATGGCCGCTGAGCCTGCGCGTCTGGAGGCTGTGCTCCGCAACGGGAGAGGCCACAACAGTGAGAGGCCCGCGTACCGCAAAAAAAAAAAAAAAAAAAAAAAAAAAAATATGATGATGGATTGGAGAGCAAAGACATTCGAAATAGGAAACCAGTTAAGAGGTTCCTGGAACACCAGGCAAGGATGATGAGAACAGAATGGGAGAAGAAAGAGTGCTTATTCTAGAGATATTTTAGAGGTGGAATCAGTAGAACTGCGTGATGATTCCCTATAGGGGAAGAGAGGAGAGTTCATGAGAAATAACATTTATAAAGCTTGTGCAGTTGGGTGTCTGGTGACATGCCATTCACTGAATTAGGAAACATATGAAGAATAGGTTTTCAGGAAAGACAATGGGTTCATAGTGGGATAGGCTGAATTTGAGATGCCCACGAAACCTGGTGGAGATGGGCTACAAAGAGTTGAGAATACAGGTGGGCATCTCAGGAGACAGATCAAGGCTAAAGACATCTCCAGGAATTGTCCTGTAAAAGGTGTCATGATTTTTTTGTTCATTGCCCTTTGATAAATATTAGGAAAACAGTATTCTTTTACTTTATATACTCATTGATTCAAACTTATTTAATGAGTGGGAAACCATATGCCAGATGCCGGGGATAAATGATTAATAAGATCCTTTAGAAACTCATAGTCTTAGCAGAGGATTAGGCTATGAACTAAAAGCAGAGCTGCAGGTGTGGAGACCCACTCAGAACCCTAGGGTTTGTTCAAAGATTATTTTAAGATGAAGACATTTGAGATTCAACAGATACAGAAAGAAGCCTCCTCAGAGCTTCCCTTATCTGACTAAAGGCAGAAACTTCTGAGAAATGAGGACTGCCATAAATTCTCTCTTTGGGGCAGGTCTGCCCCCAGGAGAGACCAAGAGTAAACCTACCATAAATCCCTTCTCTGGGGGGAATTTTTGACCCCGATGAAGTCAGAAAGACTGCTCATACCTGTAGAGGCAAAAATTACCACAGGCTTTCTTATCTCTTGTTTGTTCTCCTAAAAAACCTGTCTTTTCTAAAGAAGCCTATTTATTCTTCCCATAAGAGTCTTTCGCTCCGCTCCCTTTTTCTAATCTACTAATTCTAACAACGCTTTGAGTTACTCATCACTGAGTACTCCTGCATTTATGCACGTTGCACATGCAAATAAACTGTTTTTCCTGTTAATCTGTCTTTTGTAAGTTTAACTCAGAGGCCCCAGCCACTAAACATAGGAGAGTCAAAAAAAAGTTTTTCCTCTTCTACAAAAGGAAGAGAGAAATTTCCATTCTGAATGGCCGACATAATGAAAGTGGCATTAGATACAATGGGAAACATAGAAAGATGACCAGGTTCGGGGAAAATGGCAGAGGCAATTCATTCCCTTCTGGACTTTTAATGTACGTGAGAGTAGTGTAGGAGTTAATTTACCCAATGACTTATATCCACCCAGTCTTCTCAGACATCATTCACCTCTCACCACTAGGTTTTTCTCCTTCCTCATCCTAGACACTCATACTATTCCTGACAATATCTCTTCCAAGGACAGACAGGAAGCAAAGATAAAGTGGTCAAGATGTGGGATCTGGCACTCTGCCCTGGCTAATTACCCACATTGGCTTCCCTTCCACTTTTCCACTGGGTTTACAATCTTCTCACTACGGGGCTTTCCAGTACTTGGAGCAGCTCAAATTCATGCAGGAGATGGGTATCGAGTCTTGTTCCTTTCTACTTGACCACTCCCCAAACTCTCCTTGGGACAAGTTATATTTAGATTCATTTCCTTTCAGAGCAAAGTTACCTATATTAACATTAGATCAGAAACCTCCCAAATCCTACCTCAAGGACTATTTCAAGGATTTTGTCTCCAGTTAATACTTACCTACCTGTTTGACTTCCCTGTTCTTTCTTTTGTTCACTGCCTACCAGGTTTCATGTCAGTAACATGCTTCATGTTATCTTCCCTGGTTTTGCTCTCTAACTAATAAGTTCAATATGTTTAATATTTGTCTCTCTTACTCTTCAAGAAAAGGAATCATTTAATATAGTTCTATTGTATTTCCTGCAACTTTACTCAGCACTGAGAATGTAACAGGGGCTCATTTACTAGTACTTGTTTGAATCAAATTACATGGAGTAATGTGGATTTTTACATTTGAAGAAGGAGTTGTGTTTTCTTAAAATTCAAACTACTGATATAAACTCAAAGTTGCCATCTTTATGACTTTGTTATTTTTTATAAACTCTTTCATGGTCTATGCTCAGAGAGAACCCATGGGTATACAAGAGAGAATGGAAGCTCTGATACCACAATGGGATTTTTGTTGTTGGCTACGTGGTTGGAAATCAGAAATGTTCTGTCAATACACATTCCAGAATTCCAGGCCTACACATTCTGGCTTGTTTCCAGCATGTTGACTCTATTAACGGATACTTGAAATATATACCACTTTGCACTCGTTATGCAGGCGTCTTATGGTGGAGTTTTCTTTTCTCCTCCCACCAGAATCTCAGTGTTGCTTCAGCTCCCAGCATGTACTTACATGATCCTTTGTAAAACAGAAGGCTCAATATTTCCTGAGCTTTGACCATTTGACTCCTCCCGGACTGAGTTCCTTCTGGGTCTTCTCCTTTTCTGACTGGGCAGGTGCAAAGGCTAAGGAGAAAAAAAGCAAGATGGAAAGTTTTAGTGTTTAAGAAAGAGAGAAAGATTTGAACTATATAATAAATATAAATATACATACGTGAGAGCACCTGGGAGAAAGTCTGGGTTTCAGGTTTCAGTGCAAACCATGGGGCTTACCTCTAGTTTATTCAAAGAATCCTGAGGTTTCCGAGACTGTCTGGGAATCTAGGGATGAGCTGATGACTTCATATTGAAATCATGCAAAACCCATGAGCTCATGAGCTGGGAGATGAAACCCGATGAGACAAAAATGGTTTCAAGTGGACTTGCTGTAAGTCTGTATAAGATCATTCAAACCTGAAGAGGCGAAAGTGGACAAAACTGGGCCACTGGAATTTGGAGACTTCCTTGCAGGGACTGGTAGTAAAATGAAACTGCTTGGTTTTACCCAAGCCCTTGAAAGACTCTCGGAGAAACTGTAGGAGAAGAACTTGAAAACAAGGAACACTTTCCGTTTGCTTTTGCAATCTCTGATTTCAGGGAATGCCATTCTCGGTACTTTACAGGGTCACCAAGGTCAGGCTTATCGCCATAGTCCTTCCTGCCCTCTCTTCAAATGCACTCTGTTCGTGTACAATTCCAGGGACCGTCCTCAGATGGCTCTCACCGAGCTGTGATGCATGCAGCCTTGCCATACATTTGTCTGATCTTTCATCTGAGACAGCAGGTCCTGGAGTGCTGCTGGACCTGGTCCAGACCCCCAGGAGCCCAGGCTGGGGAGGGGGTGGTGCTGGGATTGGCCCCTGGGCTTTGATGGCACCAAGGAAGACCTGAGAGACAATGATCAGGAAGCACACCGTCTAAGTCAGGCAGACAGAGATCTGAAGGAAGAATCAGAGAGGCTGAATCCAGGTACAGGACCAAGGCTGAGCAAACCTTACCAAAGAAGCCAATTCAATGGAGCAATGAGACCACAGAATGTAGCTAAAGGTGTGTTTCCTTAGATACCAGAATCTTAGTCATGGAAGGCAGGCTATGAAGTGCCCTGTAGAGGTTAATTACATAGAGCAGGATCCATTTGAGTTGTTTCATGCAGAAAGGATTTATTTCAGGGATTTATATAGCTTAGAGAATCATTGAGAGGGCTGAAGAAGCTGACTCAAAATTAAGGTTCAGGAACAACTCCTTAAGTGATGCCAAAGAATCAGGCCACCAAGGGAGCCGAAGTTTCTTCTGCATTTGGAGGCTGCCTTCTCAACCAGGGAGCTGGCTCCAGGAGCCCCCGCCATTGCCAAGATCAGGAGGCTGCTTCGATCAGGAACCACTGCCACCCCCTTACTGGTTCTGCTGCAACTGACACCACTAAATGAATGCAAATCACCTGCTCTGACCTCAGGAAGCCAGTGAGTGACGGATGGGGCCTCTGCTCCCACCAACACCCCAAAACAGAGAGTCCTGCCTGTGGAAGCAGCAAAAACAGCAGAAGCAGGGAAGCCTCATTTTTACCAAATCTACCCTTAACAAATGCATGTCACTGGGCAAAAGTACAAAAGGAGGCCCACTGACCATTTGATTAAGTGCCACAAGTTACAAATCAAGCTACAAATATGTTCTACCCTCCTACCTTGACAAACATACCTTCGTAGCAACGTGAATGTTCAGAGTCAAATTTAGGTTCTTGGGGCTTCCCTGGTGGCGCAGTGGTTGAGAGTCTGCTTGCCAATGCAGGGGACACGGGTTTGAGCCCTGGTCTGGGAGAATCCCACATGCCGCGGAGCAAGTAGGCCCGTGAGCCACAACTACTGAGCCTGCGCGTCTGGAGCCTGAGCTCCGCAACAAGAGAGGCCGCGATAGTGAGAGGCTCGCACACCGCGATGAGGAGTGGCCCCCGCTTGCCACAACTGGAGAAAGCCCTCGCACAGAAACGAAGACCCAACACAGCCAAAAATAAATAAATAAATTTTTAAAAAAAATGTAGGCTCTTGAACACCTCTGAAGAACATGCCAGAATGTGGCAGTGTGGGAGAGCTAGCCCCTGACCCCAGTTTCTTACCGTTGGCTTGTCCTGCACTGCCAAGGGCTTTGTGCCTACATGCATGGATGCTCCACCTCACATGGCCAAGCTCTGTTCACACTGCAAACTCTCTTCCTCAAAGCCAACTCTCAGGGAGCTTGCTTTGCTTAACTTTACTCTTGGCATCTACTCCCCTCTTTGATTTTAAGGATTTGGGAAAATAAGAAATGCTTCTCCTCACAAAGAATCGAAAACCCATTGGTCTACAGTCTAGGAGACAGTATAGCAAGGTGGGGATTCTGCGGGCTTTGGCAGGATCAGGCTGCATCTGGCAAGTTTCCTAAATTCTCAAAGCCTCCATTCCTTCACCTCTAAAATGGGAATGATAGGATTTACTCTGTAGGAAAATGCATGTAAAGTGCCTAATATAGTGCCCTAGCACACAGTAAGTGCTCCAAAAACCTTAACCATTATTATTGTTGCTATGGTCACACATTAATAGGTGAGACTGACTGTACGGGAAGTCACATTATTAGGGTCTTTTTGAGTCTTGAACCAGATCTCTAATCAGATGAATTGCACTCTGCATTAGGTCTCTGTGCCTTGCTTGGAGCAGTCTGGAAAATAGTCTTCATCTTGCTGGCCAGTTTGAGCTGATAACGGCTGCCTGGAGAACTATTTTGAGAAGGAACTTGAGGTCAAATCAAGCACAATGCTGTGATTGATTAATAATGTCTGTCTGGGGTATGGTGGGAGACAGGGCTGTATGTGTGCCAGGTATTTGCCATTCCTGGACTGGACCCCATTCCTGAGTGATAGGAAAGAAGATGGACTTGCAGAGAAACATTGGGCTTGACTCCTACTTCTTCCACCCCCTGGCTCTGTGCCCAGGGGGTCAGGCATTTAACCCTCTTTTGCTTAGGTACCTCATCTGTAAAATGAGGATAACCAGGTTCACCATGCCTACCTTATAGGGTTACTTGTAAGGATCAAATGAGGTCATGCTTGTTAGGACACTGTCAGTTGCGAGGTGTTGCCTAAATGCAAGGTGTTTTGTTATTAGTGTGTGGTATTTGGCCAATTTGTACTTGACAAGGAGGAAGAGCCAAGTCAATGATAGTTTTGGTCTGCCTCTGCCTGCAGCACCTCAGCCTGACTCTGCATTCTCCTTCAGTTTCTGAGTGCTGATCTATCAGGAGAGAGCCTGGCAGGGCAGAAAGAACTTGTATTAAAACCAGATGCTGCCTCACTCATCAGCTGCATAATTTAGGTCAAGTTTCATAGCCTGTGTGAGCCTCAGTTTCTTCATCTGTAACATGGAGATTGGAAAAGATAATTATGACATCGGTCTCAACTGTCTCTCAGGTGGTTATATAACTCGAAGGCGATACACACGAAAGTGCTAGGGAAAATCTAAGTGTGAGTGCTTATGACCTTTTCCTATGATCGGAGCCAAAAGCATCCTTATTTTATGAAGCCCCTTTCCTGCTCCCCGCTCCTCCCCTCCATGATCTCTGAACAGCCTCCAACGTGCTCGTCCTATCATCAATTTAAATTGGGGCGCAGCCTCCACGAGCTCTCGGTATCAAGGCAAGGTCAGGATTGGGCCAGAAACTGGAGGTCAGGGGAAGGCAAAATGAAGCTAAAACTTAGTCTTCAAACAGAGGTGGAGTGGGTATGAGAGGTGCTGGGAGGCCCAAGGTGAGACCCCACATCCACGAAGAGCAAGGGAAGATGGTGAAGAGAGTCAGTGGAGCACATATGACATCAGAGCCACCGGCATCAGTGAACAGGTTGGCCTCAAAGCACCAGCCCTTGGCAGTTCTCCAGACCCTGCCTCAGTCTTTGAATGGGGACACAATTCAACCCGTAACTCTCCTTGCTTCTCTAGGGATGATTTGAACCAACGTGGTTGGGTGAAGACGGGGAACGAGGTAGGAAGAAAAACAAAACACTGGAGTAGCATGGAATCTGCTTTTGCTCAGTTAGCAACCAGAGAACAGTGATACCCTGTGGACTCTTCCCTTCTATTCTGCTGATAGAGGGGAAAGGGGCTTTCAGTGTTCTCTTCAGAGCTTACAACAATCCTGGCATGGAGTACATGCTCCATAAATATTTGTTGAATTAGTAATGAATGAGAGAAATTCAGCCCATATGAACAGCTAGTTATAGTTTATATTCTGGTGCCAAGACTTTGTCCTGCCTGGAGAAAGGACATACTAAATGGTTATTGAATTTAGCATCAGTTTCTCCCATATAGTACATGTGGCCTTATTATTAACATCTGGGCCTTACAGGAGTGGAATGAAGAGCTTCAGGGGGTGGGTCTCAGAGGGCTGGGCTCTTCCTTTTCCCCACATCCCTTGCTATTCCTCCGTGATCTCAGCCCTCCCCCGTCACCTTAGAGCACCATTCGAAAGCGAATCTTGAGACCTGAACTGAGTTTTATATGTCTAACCTGTCACAGAATCCTTTCCCTTTCCAGAGTTTACTGATCCTGCATCTCATTCATTTATCAGCATTATAGAGTTGGAAGTGCCTCCATGATCAACAAGTTCTACCTCTTAATTCATAAATGAGGGACCTGAGGTGAGAGGGGAAGAGATTTGACTAAAGCTGAACAGCCAGGACTCCTGACTCCTGAACTATGGCTCCACCTTTATCCTGAACCCTCGCTTCTGTTGTCTGACTATTAGGAAATCAGTTGCCAGGTAGAGGAATTCCTCTGAATGTGTTTGTTAAACAGGAGAATGCTATCCTCTAGTCCAAATGTTCAAGAGTTCCCAGAGTATGAGGCCAACAGTAGGGATTTGAGGCATTTTGCTGGTGGCCAAGAGGCACTGGGTCAGGCCCCTCACACTCTCAGCCTATGAGCCCTGCCACCCGGCTGGCTGTTTGAGTCACCTACAGGGAAAGCTGACTTTCCATCCCACGTTCCCTTACATCAACACTCTCAGAATCCACAGACAAGAGAGTCCTTGTGGAAAGTCAGGCTGTGGCACAATCTTGACCCCGTGCTGGGCTGCCCTTTCTTGTTTCCCAGTCCTTCCTTGCCCCTGGCAAGTTTCACCGGGGCCGAACAATGGCTTCAGTCTACAGCTAGGTGAGCTCATTGCATTTTGCAGGTGCTCCGTTTGTACAATGGCCAAAGGAAGGCTAAGATGTGGCCTTAACAGTCACACTTAGAGCTCTTTACAGTTTACAGTGTCTTGAGAGAAGGCCCAGGGGAGCCCTGACAGCCACCTTGTGCTTCCAACCAGCCAGCCCCACCACTGACGCTGTTGAGGTGACCTCCCATTGTCTATTGCATGCCAGCTTTACCTGCAGTGGTGCCTTCCTGAAAGGCTTAGCATGTATTTGTAAAACCTAAACTATTAAGTAGCTGAGTTTAATAAGTAAAAACCAACCAATAAACCAAAGTGGAAGGGGGAGGGTGAATGTTCCGCATTAGGGTTACCAGGATTAACAAATAAAAAATTCAGTTAAATTTGAATTTCAGGTTGTGAAAAATGTTGTCTGCCATGTCAGTAAACAAAGGATGTTACAACCATCAAGCCACTACAGATGCCTCATAAGGTGAGCCCTAAGGGAACTCAGGTGGGAAAGAACAGGATCCTGGCTGGAGGTAACTAAGGTGAACATCAAAGGCATGATTTCAGTGAGCCCAGACTCTTGCATCTTTTCATACATAGGAAAGCGCTAAATTCCTTAACTTGAGATATCTGGTTTTCTTTAATTAACAGTAATCTTTTGATGTTCCGACTGCCTGGTCTTTGTTGCAAAAAGTCCTATATATCCTGGTTCCTCCCTTACCTCTTCGGAGGAGCTTCCAGCGTTATATGAGATAGCTCTGAGAGGCTGCCTCCCAGGCTTGAAGTGCTCAGAAAGTCCGCTGAATAAAATATAATTCTCAACTTTTCTGTTGTGCATGTTTTTCAGTCGACAAGGTAAGCAATGAAGAATTTTTTTAAAAAAGTATAAGTATATCCTGTTCAATATTTGGGACATATACTAAAAATTATTTATCGTGCATCTCTCTCTGAAATTCAAATTTAACCAAGTGCCCCGTATTTTAGCTGATAACCCCAGTTGCTATGGAACTCCGTGGTCCGGATATCCTATGAGACACACCTTGACTCTTGACTGTTGGAATGAAGTCTAGGACTCTTGCAGTCTTGACTTTGGCAGCTCTGCCAAAGTCTTACCGTTCGCAAGTGCTGCACAGGGGCTTCGGGGAATTCCTCAGGAGGGCTCCTGCATGGCCCCAGCTGCTGGGAATTCCCTGTAATGGGAGGCGCACAGCCGGTTCCCAGAAAGTGCAAATGTAACTCAAGTGAGTCAGCACATTTTCACATAGGCAGTCTAGGTACATAGACAGAGCTTTCTTATAACCCTACCCTTTGCTCAACGTTCCTGAATAGGATCAGCTGCATGTTACCACCTCTACTTAAGGTGAGGAAACACTCAAGTAATATTGGCCGAGTCAGCGCCTGGTAGACAGACTTGAGATTCATCGTGGCTGACAGGCTCTAAGACCAAGAGCACTTTTCCTTTTTTATTGGAACATATTGCTTTATTATTCCAATCGGATATGTTTTTTTCAAAAACTGTTGCATTATGTCTTTTCTAACTGTAAAAGTAATATTTGATTATTACAGCAAACTTGGAAAACACAGATAAAAAAGAAAGAAAGAGCGATCAGAAAAGGAAGCAATTCCACAATGCATAATAACCATTGTTGACAGGTAGGCGCATGGCCTTCCACTCTGTGCCCTCTTCATGTATATTAACATATTATGTCGTAGCCGGCTTGGGCTACTAAAACAAAATACCATAGACTGGGGGGCTTAAACAACAGGCATTTCTTTCTCACAGTTCTGGAAGCTGGAATGTCCAAGATCAAGGTGCTGGGCAGATTCGGTTTTTGATGGGGACCTTCTTACCGTCTTGCAGATAGCCACCTTATCCCTGTGTCTTCACGGTGGAGAGAGGAAGCTCTGGTATCTCTTCCTCTTGGGACTCCACCCTCATGGCTTCACCTAAACCTAATTACCTCTCAAAAGCCCCACCTCCTAATACCATCATATTATGCACTAGGACATTAACATATGAAATTGGGGGGTACACACATATTCAGTCCATAATATGTTCTTAGTTTTAAATAAAAAGAGCCAAATCCTTTTCTACACATGTATCCATATATGAGTGATATAAACATAAATATGTGAAGATAATCATATGTATATATGCTCAAACGTATCTATATATAACATGAACTTAAATGACTTTGAAATTAGGTGGTTCATTTTTGGCATTAACCAAGACTGAAAACTAAGTACAGAAAGAGGGTGAAAAGTACCAAACAAACCCCTGATAAAGTACAAAGAGTGGGCAGGGAAGGACACAGGGAAAGTTTCTACCACCATGAAGGGTGAAACTGTCCTCCATAATGAACTGTTCCTAGTCAAGAATGAGTGTTTGAGAAAAAAAAAAAAAAGAAGAGTGTTTGGTGAGTGGGGAGGGTATAGCTAAAAAGGTCTATCCCTAATGCTTTTCCTCGGAAATATTGACTTACACTAACTACTATTTCCCCAACGACTGGCTTCCCCTTTGGACATAGGGACTGGTGAAACATAAACCAGAGTTGATGTTACTGTGAATTCAATAGCACTTAGGACTCAGCTGGAACATGTTCTGTAATCAATGTATCTGTAGATAACTCATGCTTCTATATAACCTCTGAACGACTTCTTGTTTTAGAGTTTGGAGGACATTCTTCATTTGCGGAGGTCAATACTATGAAACTGAGAACCTCTTTATCTTATACGGCAGCTAAAATGGTTTATTTTTGCAGACAGTTGTCAAACCTGATGACTTAGGACACAGTCTGATGATGGCCTGGGGCCAGAGTCAGAGACCTTTGCAGAGAGAAGTGTCCTGTGGATTCAGGTGAGGAGTGACCCATAACCAACATTCAGTCACTGGCCTTGCTGCAGGCTCCGTCACATGAAATAGTGGTTCATCATGTTTTCCCATCGTATGATGTGGTAGCTCTCAGAGAAACTTCTTTCTCTCGCAAAACGAACCTCCAAACACCCAGCTCCCCATGTAAGTGCAGCTATTCTGAACTTTGCAACCTGTTCTCCTGCGTGGCTGCAGATCCTGTGAAAAATAACAGGAGAGATCCTGAGGCTGAAGATGAATCACTGGCTCATTCGAAGGGCCCATCTGACCCTCTGGGTCTCCACTGGATGTCCTTTTTTAGTAGGAAACATGGGCATAAGCCACTCAAGTAATATACGGCTGTGAAAATCTAGATCAGTCATCATTATATGTGGTTCATCCTAGTTGTATGCATATATATAAACACTGCATGCACAGTGTTCTCTGTCTTGAGAACAAAGCTTTTTATAAAAGGGTGGTAGCTGTACTTCTGATATCTTGCTGGGCAAACTTGGAAATTTAAGTGCACATTAAATAGAATGAGAACCTACAACAGAAGCATCTGTCAAAATAGGTTAGCATCTCATACCATTGTGATCTAACACGGTGTGTTCAATGTTAGTCTTGCCTGGGAAGGAAAATATTGGAAAGCTTTGTTTAAATCGACCAAACAAGAAAACCAAACCAATACAAAGCAAAACCCCAGCTGGCCGATTCGTTGTACTGCTCATTCTTTTTGTAAGAAACATTTGTCTGGGATATCGTTTATGATAATTTCTAAGGCAGAAGTAGTGTCAAGTTCCCAAGGAGAAAAAAAAAATAGAGAGGTCTAAGAGTAGATTCCTAAACAATGGAAGGAAAACCACACTGGTAACCTCGACAGCAGTAACTACTTTGGGCCATGATTTAGACCAGTTGTCATGAGCACTGACAAATTGCATGGAATAGTAAAATGCATTCAAAGCCCAATCTGAAATAAGAATTCACGATGCTGGGTGGCCAGAGGAAACACATGAGTAAGGCTAATTACTTGGTCTGCGATGTCCTGGGCTACTCTAGACGTGTGACTGACACCTACTGGCGAACATTATCTTTACTTAGAGGGTCCAGGAATTCTGCAGCCTACCGTGTCCATTGTTGAGGACAACAGCGTCGTGCTCTGCTAATGCTGACCTCAATACAAACTCTTTTTTCCCATTCTCTTTTATTGTACCTCCCCTTAGTTCTGTTTTTAAAGTAACGCAAAGTCACTCATTTATCTTCTCTAACACCATTTTTCTTCACGTCTCCATGCCACTAGTTCGAGAGAGCCTAAGCTCGGCAAAACCCCTCCTTATCCCAGATACTTTTACTCTATCCTTTTCTATTTCCTGGCAGGGGATGCAAGAGTTCCTTAAGAGAGAAGCCCTTGAAAGACAGCTTGGTAAGAGCAGCTGAAACGCTGAGAACAGTGGCACACCCATTACTAAATTAAGAAATTAATTTATACTGTTACGATGATTTCCAAGGTTCAAAAATAATAGTGCTGATAATAGCAGCTGTTTGTGGTGAAAATATATGGGAAAAAACCTCATATTTTAAAAAATATTTTTACTTAAGAATGGGTGTGTGTATATCCTTATGCTATGGGGGAAAACAAATAAGTCAACCTACAGTTGCATCGATACAAAGTAAATATAAGGACACAAAATGACAAGGCAGTGGTGAGGAGAGGTGGCATATATTGAAGAAAAGCTTATCAAAGATTTTGAAAGATTGTACCAATGTCCACTCCTTCCAGCAAATTATGTGACTCTTTAACAGACTCTCATCAGCATTGAACATTAATAGATTTTTCTAGTCTTGATATGTGAAAATGGCAACTGATTAAGTAGAATTTATTCCACTACTATTAAAGTTAAACATTTTTTTATGTTTATTTTCCATATGTAATTTATCTTACATATGTAAATTGTTCACATCCTTTTCCCATTTATCAACTAGTTTAACATTTTTCTTTCTTATAGATGCATGCAGACTGCTGTTAGAAGAAGGATATTAATCCTTCATGTTCCATACCTGAGCAAGTATTGTTCTAGGATTCCTACTTATTTAATTTTGTTTGTGATTTTTTTTGGCCACACCACAGGGCCTGTGGGATCTTAATTCCCCGACCAGGGATCGAACCCGTGCCCCCTGCAGTGGAAGCACCGAGTCTTAACCACTGCACTGCCAGGGAAGTCCAGTTTGTGATATTTTCTATACTTTTGTATGGCCCAGAAAATTTACCCTTTCAGATTTCTTTCATTGTTATATAATTTAGAACAAATATTCACTCATATCTTATTTGTGGATGTGTGTGGCTTGCTTTTTAAATATGTAACTCTTTAATAAATCTCTGATTTATTATGACATATGGTAATGGTAAAGATCTAATTAATTTTTTAAAAAATAGCTATTCAGTTGTCCTAATAACATTACAAAAATATTTAGGTCCCTGTATACATTAGGGTTGTTTTCTGGGCTATCTGTTTTGCATTATTGACTTATTGGCCTATTCATTGTCTCAATATCGCATTTATTGTGCACCTAGTATGTCTTAGGCACTGTGCTGGGTGCTGGGAAATTAAATGATGAGCAAAACAGAAAATGTGCCACACTTGGGGAGGTTATAATGTAAGAGACACAGCAGACATTCATCTAGTAATGATTCCAATATATAATACATGATTGTGATATAAAAGGAGCTGTGAGAACATAATCTGATCTTTTTCTTTTTTGGGGGGGATGTTTCCTAAGGAAATAATCATAAATAAAAACATTAGAGATGCTTTTTTTTTTTTAACATCTTTATTGGAGTATAATTGCTTTACAATGTTGGGTTTAGTTTCTGCGCAGACATTCATCTAGTAATGATTCCAATATATAATACATGATTGTGATATAAAAGGAGCTGTGAGAACATAATCTGATCTTTTTCTTTTTTGGGGGGGATGTTTCCTAAGGAAATAATCATAAATAAAAACATTAGAGATGCTTTTTTTTTTTTAACATCTTTATTGGAGTATAATTGCTTTACAATGTTGGGTTAGTTTCTGCTGTATAACAAAGTGAATCAGCTATACATATACGTATATCCCCAAACCTCCTCCCTCTTGTGTCTCCATCCCACCCTCCCTATCCCACCCCTCTAGGTGGTCACAAAGCACCTAGCTGATCTCCCTGTGCTATGCGGCTGCTTCCCACTGGCTATCTCTTTTACAATTGGTAGTGTATATATGTCCATGCCACTCTCTCACTTTGTCCCAGCTTACCCTTCCCCGTCCCCGTGTTCTCAAATCCATTCTCTACATCTGCATCTTTATTCCCATCCTGCCCCTAGGTTCTTCAGAACTTTTTTTTTTTTAGATTCCATATATATATGTTAGCATACGGTATTTGTTTTTCTCTTTCTGACTTACTACGCTCTGTATGACAGACTCTAGGTCCATCCACCTCACTACAAATAACCCAGTTTTGTTTCTTTTTATGGTTGAGTAATATTTCATTGTATATATGTGCCATATCTTCTTTATCCAGTCATCTGTCGATAGACACTTAGATTGCTTCCATGTCCTGGCTATTGTAAATAGTGCTGCAATGAACATTGTGGTACATGAATCCTTTTGAATAATGGTTTTCTCAAGGTATATGCCCAGGAGTGGGATTGCTGGGTCGTATGGTAGTTCTATTTTTAGTTTTTTAAGGAACCTCCATGCTGTTCTCCATAGTGGCTCTATCAATGTCCATCCCCGCCAACAGTGCAAGAGGGTTCCCTTTCCTCCACACCCTCTCCAGCATTTGTTTGTAGATTTTTTGATGATGGCCATTCTGACTGGTGTGAGGTGATACCTCATTGTAGTTTTGATTTGCATAGAAATGCTTTTTGAATTAAGGTGTTCATCAAGAAGTTATTTGTAATAGAAAAAAATTAGAATAGATTTAGAATATCTAACTGTAGAGTATTGAAAAAACAATTAAAAAGTTAAATTATGATTCTGTTATAAAAGGCAAATGCTTGGTAAACTGAATAAGCAACAAGGGTCTGTTGTACAGCAGAGGGAATACAGTCAATATTTTATAATAACTTTAAATAGAGTATAATGTATAAAGATTTTGAATCACTATCCTGTGATTCAACGTAGTTGAATTGAACACTTGAAACTAATATTGTAAATCAATTATATTTCAATTTTTAAAAATGTTTGATAAAGTGGAAAATGTTAGAAACAACACAGTACGTGCAGTTTACAGTCTGTATGCTAAACAAACATACCTCTACTTAGAAAAATGTCTGAGTACAATGTATGGAGATATTAGAATGGCTTTGTTGGGGCGAGGAGATTTGGGGTGGCATTTCCCTTTGCTTTTGTCTATTTGCTAAATTTTCTTTACTATTTCTTTTAAATAAATATGTTCTCCTCCTGCCTACTTCTAGACCAGTTCGTGAAAATAAAAAAATAAACATACTGCTATCAGGTTCTTAATTAAAGGCAATTTGCAATGGAGAAGAACTTTTTAAATGTATGTAGAAATTATGTATCTATTATGTATAAATAGTCATAAATCTATAGACCTGAATGGAGCTTAAATATTGTGCAACCCTAACAATCACCAAATGCAGTTATGAATTTGCATTTCAAAACCCCCCAGATGCTGGAACGGTACTCAGGTGGGCAGAGATGCTCTGGAATAATTTCTGGGAAGATCAACGATGAAAAAGGACATTTTAGAAATGCAGTCATCCCAGTAGATCTACATCTCTGTCATCAACTTTATTATTGAGTCCCCACTGGGCACAAGGACTTATATCCTCTGGAAATTGTCCAGCCTGGGAGCACTGGTGCTGAATCCTTCTTCATGGTGTGTCCTGTGTGCGCCCCTGCAGTCCAGGCACACGTGAGAGGGGCTGCATAAACATGGGAAGTTGGAATTGCAGACGTTGGAAGACACGCACAAAATCAGGCCCTAAAGTGTTAATACGTTTTTTGTTTGTTTGTTTTTTAAAGTGAAACATCTTTATTTATTGATTTTTTTGTTGATATTATTGTTGCTGTTTTTCTTTTCTTTTTTTTTTTTAACATCTTTATTGGAGTATAATTGCTTTACAATGGTGTGTTAGTTTCTGCTTTAGTTAATACGTTTTAATAGTGATCCAGCTGGCCCCTGTCTGCTCCTCTCTGCGTGCATTTTTTTTTAAGTTTCAAGATTTTATAAAATCTCAGAAAAGCTGCTTTGGGTCTTGCAAGTCCCTTCACGATCACCTATCCCACCCATGGAAAAAATATATTCCTGCACATGAAGAAGACAGATGGCATCATTTTGCTCGGGACCCTTATGAGGACCAAAAAACTTCCAAATAATTCCTGGTTGAAGAAGCTAGATAGTATCTTTATCAACAAGCCTGGAAGAACCATGCTTTGAGCCGAGCTACCCAGGTTTCAGTGCTGGATTTGGCTACCGTATCAGTTAATGTCCTAGTAGGATATTGCTGGCACATTCAGTCTAGGTACTTCAAGGAAAGTTTTATAAAAGGACAACAGAGTAGTGTGATGGGTCACTTTGCCAGCCCGAAGGCTGAAGGGAGGGGAAGGGGGGAGCAGTCCCAGGGGGAGTTGGAGATAGATGGACATGGCAAGAGGGAAAGGGGGAGAGAGGGAAAAAGAGCACAAGAAGTGTGTGCAGGAGGCATGCAGCCAACCCTCTTTCCTCCCTCTTTCCGATCTCCTGGCACTGTTTCCCATTGTTGGAACCCAACTATGCAGCCAGAGGGCCAGGGGGCCTGTTGGGGAAGAGCCAGAGGTCTTCTCTTGGGGCACAGAGGAAGGTGGAGGAAGAGGGGTCTGTTGGACAAACTGAAGATAAGCAGGTCAACTGCTTTTCAGAGATAAAGAAAAGTAAGGTGGGCTCTGTCTTCTGGGAAGTAATGACTACTAAAGCATGACCTTATTTATTTATTTTTCTTTTAAATTTTTAAAAACATTTTTATTGGAGTATAATTACTTTACAATGGTGTGTTAGTTTCTGCTTTATAACAAAGTGAATCAGTTATACATATACATATGTTCCCATACCTCTTCCCTCTTGCGTCTCCCTCCCTCCCACCCTCCCTATCCCACCCCT
>NC_041221.1:44628381-44633983 GCF_002837175.3 Physeter macrocephalus | reverse complement strand
ACTTCACTCTGTATGACAGACTCTAGGTCCATCCACCTCACTACAAATAACTCAATTTCGTTTCTTTTTATGGCTGAGTAATATTCCATTGTATATATGTGTCACATTTTCTTTATCCATTCATCTGTCGATGGACATTTAGGTTGTAAAGCATGACTTTTAAAAACTGGAAACAGGGGAAAAGATTCTCCTTAAATGTGGAAATTAAAGTGAAAATTGTGTTTGTCTATAGAGTCTACATTTTTCTGCAGACACACACATGACACACTTACAGGTAGTCTATATACCCCGGTTCTGCCTAGAGAATTACAGGGAACAGTGATTGATACACTCAGGAAACAGGCTATGAGACAATAAGTGGCTACATCTAGGCCTACTTCCTGCCCCTAAGACGTTTTCATAATAACCCAAGAACTTTTGGAAAACACAAAGGACAATTTGAAATTTAACTGTTTATCATCAGCTGCCGGGGAAAATATGCCCCCAAAAGTGCAACCCCAAATATATCTGAACCTATTCTCCAATTCAGCATCACCCAGGGAATCTATGGGATCCTTGTAAAAGCACTCAGTCCAGACACCTTAAGATGCCAATCATACCTTACCAGGCATCTGCATACCAGCCAGATATAATCCATAAGACCATCTTGCATGTATTTAGCTCTTTACAGTCTCCAAAGAGGTTTAAGAGCACACTGGTACCCAATCATATTCCTTTGCTATTTTAGGAGGCAGGGACACGATTGTCTAAGTTGTTTCTCTAACCCATTGTTCAGTAAACACAAAGTGCCCAGCTTACAGCTGAGTAAATGTTTGCCAGGTTGAATTGACCTAAAAAACTCTGACAGACAGAGGAAAGCTGATAAGTTGAGCATGCAAAGCTTTGGTTTCTTCTCTGTGATGAAGTAACTTTAAAAAGAGGAATGGAGACTTCTAGTTTCTCGAGCCAGACCCACAAAGGAAAAGTCTGCAAGAACTAACCTCTGATTCTATGGAGCACAGAATAGTGGGCTCAGGGAGAAGGATTGGCCTTGGGGTGGGGGTAGTGACTATAAGGGTGACAGTGGGGGGCTTTGGGGTTCTTCTCATGTTCTTTTCTTGTAATGGGTGCTGATTACATGGGTGCCGTTCAGTTTGTGAAAATTCATAGAGTCATACACTTATGCGCACTTTTTTGTTTTGTTTTGTTTTGTTTTTTGCGGTAGGCGGGCCTCTCACTGCTGTGGCCTCTCCCGTTGCGGAGCACAGGCTCCGGACGCGCAGGCTCAGCGGCCGCGGCTCACGGGCCCAGCCGCTCCGCGGCATGTGGGATCTTCCCGGACCGGGGCACGAACCCGTGTCCCCTGCATCGGCAGGCGGACTCTCAACCCCTGCGCCACCAGGGAAGCTCTATGTGCACTTTTCTGTAAATGTATTCGATGTCAAAAAAGTTTATATAATAGCAATCCTTTACAGGCAATCCAACTTCAAATAATAGAACCTCTGAATAACCTGAAGTTGTGTTTACCCTTGAACATTAGTTAATTAATTGAGAGTCTGGGATTCAGATCAGGTGGCTTGGGTTGGAATCCTGGCCCGGCCACTCCCTAATGGGAGATCTTGGCTATGTTACATAACATCTCTAAGATTCTGTTTTCTCATTCGTAGAGTAGGCAGATAATGATACCAACATAACTGAGGTGTCAAGAACACAGTCATCTCTCAACAAATAGTCCTCTCAGAGTTGCTATAAAATCTCAGTTGCGTACAGACGCTGTAGAATCTCAGTCTGCATACAAATCTCAGTCGCTGAATTTAGATGTGCAAGAACTTCAACTTTCTTTCTGCCTCTATACCTGGCCTTATTTATTTATTTATTTTTAATTCTTATTCCTTTGGGCAGCAGAAACAATCTCTGTCATTTCAGGGATTCCTGCCCTCACCCTGGGATTATGTCTGAGATTCAGGTGACATCGATATTGCTCCCTGCTGTATCTGCTTAGCTGTTCTCACTCCCACCTGATGTGGGGTGGTGTCCACACAGATTCCGTCAGGTTCTTTCGAGTCCTCTTAGCTACTCCTCTGCTCCTCCGGGGAACGTGGTGCTATTGTACTGCGCCTGTTCCTTGCCAGGGTGATAGCGCTGTGTGAGGCTGTCTCGGGCTGTCCGTCTAGATATGTGCACATTTTCTACTCTTGACCCACCAGCACCACATCTGAGAAAGTGGTTTGCCTTCCCCCTAGCCCTGCCCCTGCCTATCCTGCTTCAGCCAATGGAAGGAGCAGGTCACAGTGACCCTTGTGTTAGCAGAATGGCTAAGCTGGTGTAACACAAGGGATTCTGAAAACCAAGAGAAGTTTATTTCTCTCTCTCCCATGTGATGGTCTGGGCTGTAAGGGCTGTTGGGCAACCTGCTTCGTGACGTCATTCGGGGAACGAGGCTCTTTCCATGTGATTATTCTACCACCCCTTAAAGTATGTATTTCTTCCTCTCCATGGTCAAAGTCAGACTCAGCCATATTCATGTTCCAGATCACAGGTTGGAGAAGAAGTTCAAGCAAGTCATCCCTTTCAAGCAGGTGAGGCAGAAGTTACTCAGAACGTTTCCCCTCACGATCTTTTGATGAGACCTTATCTCACGACCACCCCACAGGCTTGTCCAAGCCTTTCTTCTGACTACGCTGTGTACTGTCTTTCTGGTAGAGATAGCACCTTCATCATTCCCAGTGGTGTTTATTTTCCCTTTTCCATTACTTGGTGTCCATGGAGAACTTGGCCTGCTCCTTAATTGGCTTTGAGAGTGAAAAGATAGTGGAAACTATGGAAGTAGAATCAACAAGACTTGACAACCAATTATAAGTAGTTGGTGACTATTTTAGATTCCACGCATAAGTGAGTCCATATTTGTCTTCTGTGTCTGCCTTACTTCACTCAGCAAACACCAGCCCCAGGTTTAGCCATGTTGTTGAAGTGGCAGGATTTCCTTCTTTTTAAAGGCTGAATATCACTTTATTGTATATATGCATTATATCTTCTGTAACTATTCGTCTCTTGATGGACATTTACGTCGCTTTCATACTTTGTTTATTGTGAATAATGCTGCAATGAACTAAAATAGTCAAACTCATAGAAGCAGGGGTTAGTGGGAGGAGGAAATGGGGAGATGTTGGTCAAAGGGTACGAAGTTTCTGTTATGCAAGATGAATAAGTGCTGGACATACTAATGTACAGCAATGTGACTGTCGTTAACAATATTGTATTGTATACTTTAAATTTGCTAAGAGGATGGGTCTTAAGTTTCTCATCACACACGCACACACACAAAAGAAGGAAAATGGTAACTGTGGGGTGATGGATCTGTTAATTAACTTGATTGTGGTGATTGTATGTATATCAAATATCAAGTTGTACATCTTAATTATATATAATTTTTATGTATCAGTTATATATCAACAAAGCCAGAAAAATGGTTAGTAAAACAGAAGGAGGAATTGAAGTTTTGTTGTTGTTGTTGTTTTTAATGTTGAGCCTGGAGTGACATGAGCTGATATGGGAAATACCAGAAGAGGAAAAGATTTAATGAGAATTAAAAAAAATAATAATCAAAATAATGATAATAACAATGTCTGGCATACATTATGTACTGAGAATTTTGAATTTCTTACTCCATTCAATCTTCAAAACCCACTTAACTTATTTACAGTCCTCCCTCGGTATCTGTGAACCCTCGTGGATACCAAAATCTGGGGATGCTCAAGTCCCTTGCAGTTGGCCCTCTGTACCCATGAGTTCCACATCCGAGGATACAAAGGGCCAACTGTACGTGTTTTCCTAATTTAAGGATGAGGAGCCTGGGGGCACAGTGTGTTAACACAAATTGCCTCAGGTCATGTGGCTTGAAGCAGCAGCGCAGAAAGTGCATCTTGGCTCTGGAAATCCAGAGCCTCTGCATGTAATCCCTGTGCTATACTGTAACCCCTTCTATACTGAGAAGAATCTGATTTTAGAATTAGGGATGAATTATGTCTGGGAAGCTGGGAAAATTCAACGCCTAGGAGAGATGATGGCTGAGGGTGTCTCAACAATCGAGGGCTGGAATCATCTGGAAGCATCTATTCATCTTTCTTTCATTGTTGTTGACTGCTTGCTGGGACCTAAGCTGGACTGTCAACTGGTGCACCAACTGGTCTTTGTGTGTGGGCTGGGCTTCCTCACAGCATGGCCACCTTAGATGATGTGGATGTTTCTTATGGCAGCTTATGGAGAAAGTGTTTTATGTAACTTTGGCCTAACCAGCAAGCTGCATGGAAGCTGCATCACTTTTCTGAAAGGTATGATAGTATTAAAATAGGTCCACAGATATTTTGATACTCCTTCCTTCAAAGAGTGGCACCTAGGCTGTGCTGCCCTGACTCGGACTGCAGACCAGCACCCCCGGGCTGACAACTCCGCCGCTATGAAGACATGAAGGAGTACAGCAACAGAGAGGAATTCACAGAGGGATCCGAGATCAACTAGAGCAAGCATCAGCAGAATGACGCTAAAATGGTTATTAGAGGCTTGAGCTGGGATACAAGCAAGAAAGAGCTGACTGAATATCTGTCTCGATTTGGAGAAGTTGTAGACTGCACAATTAAAACAGATCCAGTCGCTGGAAGATCAAGAGGATTTGGATCTGTGCTTTTCAAAGATGGTGATAGTGTTGATAAGGCACTGGAACTGAAAGAACACAAGCTGGATGGCAAATTCATAGATGTTAAAAGGGCCAAAGCTTTAAAAGGGAAGGAACCCTCCAAAAAGGTTTTAGTAGGTGGATTGAGCCCAGATACTTTGGAAAAACAAATTAAAGAATATTTGGGGGCTTCCCTGGTGGCGCAGTGGTTGAGAATCTGACTGCCAATGCAGGGGACACGGGTTCGAGCCCTGGTTTGGGAAGATCCCACGTGCCGTGGAGCAACTGGGCCCGTGAGCCACAACTAGTGAGCCTGCGCGTCTGGAGCCTGTGCTCCGCAACAAGAGAGGCCACAACAGCGAGAGGCCCGCGCACCGCGATGAAGAGTGGCCCCCGCTGGCCGCAACTAGAGAAAGCCCTAGCACAGAAACGAAGACCCAACACAGCTAAAAATAAATAAATAAATTTATTTATTTATTTATTTTTTAAAAAAGAATATTTTGGAGGCTTTGGAGAGATTGAAAATATTGAACTTCCACAGATACAAAAACAAACGAAAGAAGAGGATTTTGTTTTATTACATATACAGCTGAAGAGCCAGTAAAGAAATTGTTAGAAAGCAGATATCGTCAAACTGGTTCTGGGAAGTGTGAAATCAAAGTGGCACAACCCAAGACATAGGCAGCAACAGAAGCAACAAAAAGGAGGATGAGGTGCTGCAGCTGGTGGACGACGTGGTGCTAGGGGTCGTGGCCGAGGCCGACAGAGCACTTGTGGCAAGGCATCCCGAGGGGGTGGCAAATCACCAAAATGACTACCAGCCATACTAAAGGGGGATGTTGGAGAAAACAGGCAGAGATTGCTAAAGTAAGCCATCCTGCAGGACGACATTGAAGATTGGTCTTCTGGGGCTTCCCTGGTGGCGCAGTGGTTGAGAGTCCACCTGCCGAT
>NC_041221.1:44574914-44628353 GCF_002837175.3 Physeter macrocephalus | reverse complement strand
CTGCCGATGCAGGGGATATGGGTTTGTGCCCCGGTCCGGGAAGATCCCACATGCAGCGGAGCGGCTGGGCCCGTGAGCCATGGCCGCTGAGACTGCGTCCGGAGCCTGTGCTCCGCAACGGGAGAGGACACAACAGTGAGAGGCCTGCGTACCCCCCCCAAAAAAAAAAAAAAAGATTGGTCTTCTGTTGATCTAAGATGATTATTTTGTAAAAGACTTTCTAGTGCACAAGACAAAACTGTGTCCAACTGTGTATGGCCACCAATTAGTTTTCTTTGTTTTTACTTTGTCTTTTGCTATCTGTGTTATGACTCGATGGGGATTTGTGTTTATATAAATTTTATTTGTATGATTTCATGTTAAACCTCAAATAAATGCTTCCCTATGTGATTTGTTTTCTGCGTCAGGTACTAAAGAACTCTGTAAATGTGTAATTTTAAATAAGCAATAATTAAGGCACAGTTTGTTTTGTAAGGAGTGTTGATCCATAAGGAGAAATTGTGGTGCTTTATGAATAGCCAGCTACAATGTCTACCCTGTTCCCCTTTTTTTTAGGTGTATTCTATGCTTTAAGGCTTCATTTCCCTGTTAACTGAGGCTTCCATCATACCTTTAAGTAATGTTGTTTCCTCTCTGTATATCTGGAGACTTTGTCATGAAAGTTTCTGTGATGTAGTTATAGTGTTGTGATTAGTGGAAACTTTCTAGTAGACCATAAGTCTTCTGGTTATATCTTGAAAAGTAACTTTTTCTTTTTAATTTATTTTTATTTTTAAAATTTTTGGTTGCATTGGGTCTTCGTTGTTGTGCGAGGGCTTTCTCTAGTTGCAGTGAGCCGGGGCTACTCTTCATTGCGGTGCACGGGCTTCTCATCGCGGTGGCTTCTCTTGCTGCAGAGCAGGGGCTATAGTGTTGTGATTAGTGGAAACTTTCTAGTAGACCATAAGTCTTCTGGTTATATCTTGAAAAGTAACTTTTTCTTTTTAATTTATTTTTATTTTTAAAATTTTTGGTTGCATTGGGTCTTCGTTGTTGCGCGAGGGCTTTCTCTAGTTGCAGTGAGCCGGGGCTACTCTTCATTGCGGTGCACTGGCTTCTCATTGCGGTGGCTTCTCTTGCTGCAGAGCAGGGGCTCTAGGTGTGCGGGCTTCAGTAGTTGTGGCATGCGGGCTCAGTAGTTGTGGCACGCGGGCTCAGTAGTTGTGGCTCGTGGGCTCTAGAGAGCAGGCTCAGTCGTTATGGCACATGGGCTTAGTTGCTCCACGGCACGTGGGATCTTCCTGCACCAGGGCTCGAACCTGTGTCCCCTGCATTGGCAGGTGGATTCTTAACCACTGCGCCACCAGGGAAGTCCGAAAAGTAACTTTTTAATGGCACAAAGCATGCTGGTAGCTCCTTTGATGAATAGAAAATATTTTACTTTGCTCTGTCTCTGGAAAGGCTTTTGTTATGATTTGCTGTATTCAGTGGTCTGCTAGAAAGATCTTTGGCTAATCGTAATACCATAACTTTGTTTTCTTGATTAAAATGTCCACATATACCCAGGGGAAAAACACTTAAACTGTGTTATGGGAGCTACAGTTTAAGAATATCAGATGTAGTTACATTTAACACAAGGATTTTGGCAAATAAGTATGAAGTTATTAAAGTTTGAACAAAAGTTAGATTAAAATATTTGAAGTAGTGGCTGAGTAGCTAAATTGTATACTATTCTATATGGGTATTCTATTGTATTCTAGTACTGGTATTATGTCACAGCAAGTACCAAACTAAGCAAAATATTTTCTGTTGGGGCATTGTTAGGAGCTATACTGGATGTTAACTGTGATGTGGTGTGAGTTCTTGGAAAAAGTCATGGTAGCAGGTATCATCATTTTTAGTGCAGTTAGTGCATGAGCTCAGTAGTTAAGCATATCCATATTCAGACATAAGAAGGAATAGTGGGCAAAGGTATTCCTTAAATCTTATGTAAATGCAAATCTAAGTGTGACCAAGTCGTGTCATTATAACAGGTCTTCCTGGTGCATTAAAGAGAAAAACGGTTCAGCTCTAGATTTTGGAGGATGTCCTGGGTAAATTTAAGTTTTGAATTTTACATTCATTGTGGTTATTGAATTTAATGTTTTTGTCTTTTTTCCTGTGGTTCCACGCTAGCCATTAGGATCGGCATACATTTCAACATGTGGCATAGGTGACCTCACCTTCAACCAAGTGCAAATTTTTTTATACTAATGAACCTACCTTTTTTGGTTTTATTTGGTGCCTGCAACTTTCTTTGTTCCAATGATGTTTGTACTTGCTGGGCTATCAAGTTACAATGCTTTGGGGCTTGTTTTGCTCCTGTTTTGCCATTTGACCTTACACCTAGGCCAAGTACCAATGTTGGCTATTGCAAGGGATTGTTTAACTCTTTCAACATGCAACCTTAGAGAACAGAAAGGAGATTTTCACTTTAAGTTATGTTGTCAAAGTCACTAGGTGCAGTGTCTTTAGGGCAGTGAATCCTGTAAGTTCAAATTTATGATTAGGTGACAGGTTGACATTGAGATTGTCCTTTCCCTGATCAAAAATGAATAAAGGCTTTTTAAACAAACAAACAAAAATTGGCACCTGATTTCCCTCCCTTGAGTGTGGAATGTACTTAGTGACAGACATCTAATGAATAGAATATTGTAGAAGTGATGGTGTGTGATTTTCGAGATTAGGACGCAAAGGCATTGTGCCTTCTTCCTCGCTCTCTCTCGAATCACTTGCTCTGGGGGAAGCCAGCTACCGTGATACTCAAGCAATCCTATGGAGAGACTCACATGGCAAGAAATTGAGGCCTCCTGCCAGCAGCCATGTGAGTGAGCCATCTTGGAAGCAGGTCTTCCAACCCTAGTCAAGCCTTCAAATGACTATATCCCCTGCTGATATCTTGACTGAAACCTCATAAAAGACCCTGAAACAAAAATCACCAGTTAAGCCACTCCCAAATTCCTGACCCATAGAGACTATAGATAATAAATCTTGGTTACCTTAAGTCACCGATTTTGGGGGTAATTTCTTGTGAGACGATAGGTGACTGATATACCGAGCCTCAGAGGTCATGGAACATCATTTGCTGCATTCTATTGGTTAAGGGCTCAGATTCAAGGGGAGGGGACACTGACCTAGGCACTCAGTGGGAAGAGGGTCAAAATGTTTGCAGACATGGTTTAAACTGCCATAGAATGTTAGTTTAGTGTACCTGCAAAATATAATTGGGGAGGCAGCCACCAAATACCTAGAAATGCAAGTCCTTTGCAGCACATGTAACATTTGTAATTAAATAATCATTTGTGTAATTTCTGGATGGATTTCTGTTGTCCTACCGGAACGTGGATTTGCATCTGTTTTGTTCATTCCTATCCCCAGAGCCTTGCACGGTGCTTAACGGATACTACATGCTCACAAGATATCTGTCGAACAAATGTGCAAGCACGTGGGATCTTCCTGCACCAGGGCTCGAACCTGCGTCCCCTGCATTGGCAGGTGGATTCTTAACCACTGCGCCACCAGGGAAGTCCGAAAAGTAACTTTTTAATGGCACAAAGCATGCTGGTAGCTCCTTTGATGAATAGAAAATATTTTACTTTGCTCTGTCTCTGGAAAGGCTTTTGTTATGATTTGCTGTATTCAGTGGTCTGCTAGAAAGATCTTTGGCTAATCGTAATACCATAACTTTGTTTTCTTGATTAAAATGTCCACATATACCCAGGGGAAAAACACTTAAACTGTGTTATGGGAGCTACAGTTTAAGAATATCAGATGTAGTTACATTTAACACAAGGATTTTGGCAAATAAGTATGAAGTTATTAAAGTTTGAACAAAAGTTAGATTAAAATATTTGAAGTAGTGGCTGAGTAGCTAAATTGTATACTATTCTATATGGGTATTCTATTGTATTCTAGTACTGGTATTATGTCACAGCAAGTACCAAACTAAGCAAAATATTTTCTGTTGGGGCATTGTTAGGAGCTATACTGGATGTTAACTGTGATGTGGTGTGAGTTCTTGGAAAAAGTCATGGTAGCAGGTATCATCATTTTTAGTGCAGTTAGTGCATGAGCTCAGTAGTTAAGCATATCCATATTCAGACATAAGAAGGAATAGTGGGCAAAGGTATTCCTTAAATCTTATGTAAATGCAAATCTAAGTGTGACCAAGTCGTGTCATTACAACAGGTCTTCCTGGTGCATTAAAGAGAAAAACTGTTCAGCTCTAGATTTTGGAGGATGTCCTGGGTAAATTTAAGTTTTGAATTTTACATTCAGTGTGGTTATTGAATTTAAGGTTTTTGTCTTTTTTCCTGTGGTTCCACGCTAGCCATTAGGATCGGCATACATTTTCACATGTGGCATAGGTGACCTCACCTTCAACCAAGTGCAAATTTTTTTATACTAATGAACCTACCTTTTTTGGTTTTATTTGGTGCCTGCAACTTTCTTTGTTCCAATGATGTTTGTACTTGCTGGGCTATCAAGTTACAATGCTTTTGGCCTTTTGCTCGTGTTTTGCTATTTGACCTTACACCTAGGCCAAGTACCAATGTTGGCTATTGCAAGGGATTGTTTTAACTCTTTCAACATGCAACCTTAGGGAACAGAAAGGAGATTTTCACTTTAAGTTATGTTGTCAAAGTCACTAGGTGCAGTGTCTTTAGGGCAGTGAATCCTGTAAGTTCAAATTTATGATTAGGTGACAGGTTGACATTGAGATTGTCCTTTCCCTGATCAAAAATGAATAAAGGCTTTTTAAACAAACAAACAAAAATTGGCACCTGATTTCCCTCCCTTGAGTGTGGAATGTACTTAGTGACAGACATCTAATGAATAGAATATTGTAGAAGTGATGGTGTGTGATTTTCGAGATTAGGACGCAAAGGCATTGTGCCTTCTTCCTCGCTCTCTCTCGAATCACTTGCTCTGGGGGAAGCCAGCTACCGTGATACTCAAGCAATCCTATGGAGAGACTCACATGGCAAGAAATTGAGGCCTCCTGCCAGCAGCCATGTGAGTGAGCCATCTTGGAAGCAGGTCTTCCAACCCTAGTCAAGCCTTCAAATGACTATATCCCCTGCTGATATCTTGACTGAAACCTCATAAAAGACCCTGAAACAAAAATCACCAGTTAAGCCACTCCCAAATTCCTGACCCATAGAGACTATAGATAATAAATCTTGGTTACCTTAAGTCACCGATTTTGGGGGTAATTTCTTGTGAGACGATAGGTGACTGATATACCGAGCCTCAGAGGTCATGGAACATCATTTGCTGCATTCTATTGGTTAAGGGCTCAGATTCAAGGGGAGGGGACACTGACCTAGGCACTCAGTGGGAAGAGGGTCAAAATGTTTGCAGACATGGTTTAAACTGCCATAGAATGTTAGTTTAGTGTACCTGCAAAATATAATTGGGGAGGCAGCCACCAAATACCTAGAAATGCAAGTCCTTTGCAGCACATGTAACATTTGTAATTAAATAATCATTTGTGTAATTTCTGGATGGATTTCTGTTGTCCTACCGGAACGTGGATTTGCATCTGTTTTGTTCATTCCTATCCCCAGAGCCTTGCACGGTGCTTAACGGATACTACATGCTCACAAGATATCTGTCGAACAAATGTGCAAATCTTTAGGTGATCAGGATGTTATGAACGTATATATCTGGCCCTGGAAGTGTTTTTGTTTTTTGAATTGTTATCCCAAATAAAATTTCTGAATAATGCTTGAAAATATATAACTCATTCTTTACATTTGTATAGGATATGCTACTATTTATTACATTTTGATTGTCTCAGTTTATGGCTTCTCAAAAAACAGCATGTGAAATAATTTTAGGAATTACATGGATGGAGCTTTAAACTTTTAATAGCTATGTGATTATTTTATTGCATGTTAAGAAGTGAAAAAAATACGAAGTGTGTGAATTAAAGGAAAATATTAGGTAAAGAATAGAACAGGTAGCATGCAGACATGGTAAAAATTTCAAAAGTTGTGCTAAGATGGCTCAAGTTGGGTAAATATCATGAGGCTGGTCTTCTACAGTAAGACACGTAATCTGTGGTGGAGATCATTTCACCTCTGTTTGACAGAAGGTAAAACTGAAGCTTAGAAATTACAACATGGTGCTTTTTCCACTCTTCCAGGCTACATGTAATGCAAGCAACCCGTTTTAAACACTGCCTTTCAGTTCCCTGTCAACATATAGATATGAGGGTTGTACACAATCCCATCTGCTAACACATTTTACCTTTATCCCACCTGAACAAATGTGGAGACTTCACGGTTCTTAAATGATGACAGTGGAAGTCTTCACTTCCACTGGAAGTGACTGGAAGTCAGTCAGTGAGATCAGATTTGTGACTTAGTGTTTCTTAGCTCTCTCTCATTGTTGCCACTTAGATATCAGCTAAGTTCATCTTTCTTCATTGGAATCTTGCAGCTCTGTTGAGTTTTAAGTGAAAGAGGCAAGCGACTAGACCTAGAGGTCATTTCTTGAGAGCCATTTATGGGAGAGCGAGTGTATTCGTTTTCTATGGCTGCCTTAACAAACTATCATAAATTTAGTCACTTAAAATGATGTCAATGTATTACGTTATAGTACTGCCTGTCAGGAGTCTAGATGCAACATGGTGCTCTGCTTAGAGTCTCACCAGGCTGAAATCATGTTTTGGCAGGGATGTCATCCTTTCTGGAGGCTCCGGAAATGTATCTATTTCCAAGTTCACTTGGTTGATGGCAGAATTCAGTTCCATACAGTTGTAGGATTGAGGTACCTGTTTCCTCACTGGTTGTTGGTTGAAGTTTATTCTCAGCTTCTAGAATCTACCTGCATTCCTTGGCTTCCTTCATCTTCAAAGCCAGCAATGGTAGCTCAAGTTCATCTCGTGCTGTAACCTCCCCTTCTGTCTCATCTCTGCCTTCACTGGAGACAATGCTCAACTTTTAAGGACTCATGTGATTAGATTGGGTGCACCCACATAATCCAAGATAATCTCTCCATGTTAGAACCAGCTGTAGTCTTCATGACATCTGTAAAGACCCTTAACAGCAGTAACTGGATTAGTATTTGATTGAACAGCAGGAGACAGGAGTCTTGGGGGGACATCTTTAAAATTCTGCCTACCATAGGGAGTATCTTTTTTTATTTTAAATAAAAAGATATTTTATTTATTAAAAAAAAATTTTTAGCATCTTTATTGGAGTATAATTGCTTTAGTTTAGTGTGTTAGTTTCTGCTTTATAACAAAGTGAATCAGCTATACATATACATATATCCCCATATCTCCTCCCTCTTGCATCTCCCTCCCTCCCACCCTCCCTATCCCACCCCTCTAGGTGGTCACAAAGTGCCGAGCTGATCCACAGGGAGTATCTTGAACAGCAGCATATAGATACCTAATGACTCAAAAAGCTCGTTAATTGCTCCATATACACCAAAGATTAAAGCTGAACCAGGGAGGGCATAATCAGAAAGGATATTCCTATTTAAACAGGGGAAGGATGTGAGGCCACAGCAGTTACTGGTCCACAGTGATTCTGAAGCCTCCTGGGCAACTGTTGTCGGGTGTCCCCCCTCTGGAAATAGGTAAAGTTCCTTGTTTCTGTCCCAGTTCTGCTCCTGGGAGTAGTTCCCAAGTCTGTTCCCCCCCATGGCTCTGGAAGATGTTGCTTCCTCATCATGCCCCTTGCCCATTTCTGATGAGGGCAAATACGCCATTTTGGGTGGCTAAGCAACTTTCACTACCTGTTTCCTTCTTGCAGAAAGTCAGGGGCCCCACGGTCTTTTTATATTTCAAGTCATCTCAGTCTCTCTCTTTCTTTTTTTAAATAATTTTATTCATTTTTGGCTGCGTTGGGTCTTCATCGCTGCGCGGGCTTTCTCTGGTTGTGGTGAGCGGGGGCTACTCTTCACTGCAGGGCCCGGGCTTCTCGTTGCGGTGGCTTCTCTTGTTGCGGAGCACGGGCTCTAGGCCCACGGGCTTCAATCGTTGCAGCCCACGGGCTCAGTTGTGGCACGTGGGCCCTAGAGCACAGGCTTCAGTAGTTGTGGCGCATGGGCTTAGTTGCTCCACAGCACGTGGGATCTTCCCGGACCAGGGATCAAACCCGTGTCGCCTGCGTTGGCAGGCGGATTCTTAACCACTGCGCCACCAGGGAAGTCCCAGTCATCTCAGTCTCTTGTTAGTCCAGGCTATAGGGACTTTGTCACTCTGCTAAAAGCCTTTGTGTGTTTTTGTCATGGGTTTTGGAATGCATAGGGTTTTCTATATTTGATTCTATTCCATTCCACCTGCCGCAAGTCACACCCGTAATTCTTTCAAGCTATGTTTCTCTCTGCAGACATAATTACTGCAAATTTGGGCATGCCAGGCTGCTGTGGGAACGTGCTCGGAAGCTTCCCAGGAGCCCTTTTTGTTGAGCAATGTGAATTGTTTAGGTCGGCATCCTGCTTGAAGGCGGAGGGTGGACTCTTTGACCTCTCCAGGTCTCTATTAAGGATGAAGTCCTTATGAAGGAATTGCCTGGAGCCTGTCAAGGGGCTGCTTTCCCTTGAGCTGCTCTGCTCTCCTGCCCTAAGTATAGACACACAGCACAGTCATCACTTAGAGCCCCTTGAGAAGCCCAGGGATGGTGCTGGTACTTTCCGGCCATCAGCTTCATTCACCATAATCCTTTGCCATCGGATGAAGTCTCCCAGCCAGGCTCTGCCTTCTCCTTCACTCTCTCTTCCAGGCTATCACTTGCATTCAGAAAATCTTGCCAATTGTCCTGGGAACAAAAGCCTGTGGGAGACCCGTGGGAAGAAGATGCCTGTCACCAAGTACGTGCCTTAGCTGCTGCTGTCACCTGGAAACAGCCACAAGGACTAAAGCAAGTGTGTGAACCCGGGGAGCATGAAAAGCTGTGTCAGACCATCTCATGCTGGGAGTTCCTGGGTTGTCTGGGTCAAGGAGCCCCAACAATTGTCCGTCACTGTGTAAATTTGCCCAACGTCTGCTGCATACTTGGCAAAAGCACTGGTTTTCAAGGGCAGCCCGTGCTAGCAGGTAATCAGTATATCTGAAAACCCTCTTCTATTGGGAATGGCAAATACCTCTACAGCTCACTCCGTGCTGATCTCCTCTAGATTGAGTCTACTAGTAATATTTCTACTATGCAGAGCAGTTAAAAACACAAGGTTAATTCTGGGGATACGGAATAAGTCTTTCTAAGTACCAGATCTATGATGTGGGTAGTTGCTACTTGCTGAATGCTAATATATATCTACGTCTTCAGGGTGATTTAGGCTTTGGTTTGCAAACCAGGCAGAATAGCATTTTAAAATTATAGATTATCAGACACAGTGCCAGAAGATTCTGATCTTGTAGGCTTTGGATGGAGTCTAGAAACATCTGTTTTAAAAAGCTCTTAGGCATAACAGTTATATACAGTTAGTTGCTGTAAGAAAGAATCCCTGTGTTTTAGTGGCTTTATACAATTGAAGGGTTTTTCTTGCTCGAATATCAGCTTAGTGACTGTGTTCTTTTGAGTGGTGGGTAGCTTTCCTCCATCTGATGACTCAGGGATCCAGGCTTCTTTCATCTGTGCCAAAAAGAGGACATGAAGTAATCATGGCAAAGGAGCTGTAGAAAAGAACCCGCTTCCCGTTGGGCTGGGGAAACAGAGGAAAGAAGCTGAAAGTAGTAAAACATATGAGGGCTCCCGCAGAGCAGAAACTCGGGACCTGCCACTCAATTAATTGCTGCTGCTGTCTCTAAGCTTGGAGAAAGGCGCCAACAGAGCTGGGACTCAGACCTCTGAGGAGGGGGGCTGGCCGGCTGGTATTGCTGTCCTGGATGGGGCACGATGAAGCTAGTTCTGCAAAGCTGTAGAAAAATTGCAAACTGCAGTCGACAGCTGCTGATGCAGGAATGAGCTGTTTCTGCTTGGGTGAAGGTCAAGGCTGGGTGATGCTGGCAGGAATTGCAGACAAACAGGAAACCCACCAAAAACAAACAGGAAGGAGCAAGTCTCTTCTTCCTTCTCAGACTCCCAGTTTTCCAGTAGAGCTCCTATCAACAGAACCAAAGAGAGAGCCAGATGGCAGGGCAGAAGCCCCAGCCCCAGGCCCAGCGTTACAGAGCGGAAAACAGCAGCGTGGGTTTGAAACTGAGAAGCAATACCTCGATAACCGGCCCTGTGAAGGGTCTTGGGGTTGGAGACACAGGGCAGCCGTTACCTTGCCGCGCTGGATTTCTTCCCTTTGTCCCCCGAGAGCTCCTCTCCACCCTTCTCCCCCTGCTCAGTGGCCCAGGCCGCTGGCCTGTGTGAGACACAACAGGCTGCCTGGCTTCCCAGCTTCTGAGCGCCGGTAAGAGGTGGGAGGAGAGGATGCAAGGGAGGCTGAGGCATTCATTTATTCCCCTAACTCCCTGGCTGTGGCTGTGGGTTTGCCGGTCCTTTCCCAGAGCTCCTTCTCTTTGCCCCTTCAGGCCATCGGGTGACAACCTCACCTGGCTGGTGTCAGTTCCAGAATACTCTGCTGCTATCCTACGTGGGTTCTCAAGAACCTGTTGCCATCTCTGAAAAGAGTTTCTTTGTTAGATGTTCCTCACGTCGACCTAATTTAAGGTGCCGCGGTCTTTCTGGGACCCTGGTGAGAGACAGTGTAGACATGAGAGGAAAAGGGCGGCACCATTACAGGCCATCAGAGAGGGTAGCTGCAGGGAGACAGTCCCAGCTGTGGCTTTCTGTAGAGGGACACAGCCCACTGGGTAACTGGGGAGGCAGCAGACGGTGGAACAAATAGCCTAATCTCCTTCTCCGTCTCCTGATCTCCTGACTTCCTCTGAGAGCTCCCACTGGCCAAGCCCAGTGGGAAGCCAGCAGGGAGGTTGCTATGAAGGTGGTCCTCACAGGACAACTTCCTTGGTGTCCGGCTAGGTTGAGGAAGGCTGGAAAGTCGAACTGGTCGGGCGAGCAGAGGAGATCCAGCCCACAGTGCACCTGGGATATGTGACACACAGGTCACATCATATAAAACACTGCACTCCTCTATATGACAAACATTTTCAATAATCATCAGAAATAATTATTTTATTCTTGATTCGTTTTTTAGTTGCAAAACAAATAATTCACAATTTAGAAAGAAGAATATATTTCAGGGTAAAGCTGTCATTCAAATTCAGTAAAATATACGAATGAATTTAATTTTGCACTTACCAAATAAAAATAATATACTTCATGGCTTTAGATTTTAAACACAAATTTAAAACTCCAGGGGTCATGGGCAGTGACAGAATTGCAGTAACCCGAGTTGTGTTTCTTCTCCCTTACAAAGATTGCGCTGTCATGGTCTATTTTGAATTTACTATTTAAATGCAGACAGATGTCCTACTCCAGGGTTTTGGAGGAGTAAGCTATATCCTAAGAGAGCTTCAACAGTTCTAAACTGTGAAAAATTTATCCTTGAAATGAATATGTGTAGCTGAATCTACACGTGTTGGGACTGACCACTACCTGGAAGTTCTCTGAATTAACTTACACATAGACTATAGTGTTTCTCCAAAGCCTCGTTATGAAAAGCATACTCATTAGAAGCTTCCGTATATATTATTAAAACTCAACAGTAATCACAGCGATAGTTCAGAACTTAGACCAACAAAAGTTTTCTTTATTGATTTTATTCAGACTTGCCAGGGCATAGTGATAGTGAAAGCAGATCAGTCAGGGGTGGGTTCCATGACTGTGTTTAAACCCTGTCCAGGCAATGCCTGCCCTGGGCTGACTGTCCCCACCTCCCCGCTCTTGGTCCATTAGCCCATCTCCTTTGCTCTAGATGTTCTTTCTTTGTGTCGTAAGTTCCGCTTTTCACGGTTTGTGCTTCCTCCTAACTTAGGTCACACGAGATGCTGCCAGGTGGTCTCACCTTCCCACTTCAGCTCCGCTGTCTCCTTTTTCAATCTCCCAGAACTCAAATCCCTGCAAAAGAAATCCTTATTTGGCCAGTTCATCTCTTCCGGAGCAGACCATGTCATGGGTTTCTGTCTAGTGTGTGCGTTGACACTATTGGGTCAGGGACTTCTGTCTGGTCCCTAGAAGAGGGTGGGGTCACCTGATTCAAATCATGGCTTCCTGGAAGGGGCTCTGAGCAATGCAGATTTGGGGCCTGGCAAGTGTTATGCCAAGAAAGTTAAACACACATAGAAATCCGTAAAGGCAAGGTAAGAATTCTTTTAAGTATAGTGCATTGGATGCAGACTCAGGTGAATTGGGGTTTAAATCTCTTCTCTGTAAGTCTAATATTTTCTCATCCTTGGTTTGCTTAGAGTGTCATAGTTGTTTTCTTTAGGAAGAGCATACGAGTCATAGAATTCTCAGTTACAGAAATGGCTGAAACGAATAAAGGTTGACCCCTCACCCCCGTAACAAGTCTAGCTGCAGGTGGCTGTTGGCACTGGTTCAGAGGCAGCTTCTCGGAGTCTCTTGGCTTTTCTCCTATGCTCGTTGTATCACAGTTGCACGATGGCTCTTGTAGCTATAGACGTCCTGTCCCTTTCCAGGAAGAGAGGAAGAGAAAGTGGTGATGGACTCACATTTATGCCTCTAACTGGGAAAAGCAAAAGGCTTCCCAGAATCCCCACCAATGTCTCATTGGCCGGGAAGGTGGGCACGGCCACCCCTGGCCATGGGGTAGGCTAGGACAGCGGGTGTTTGCCGGGGCTGGATGCATGGCCTCCCGAAACAGAACTGAGGCTCTGCTAGCAGCAACAAAGGAGAGGGAGTGGCTATCAGGGAGGGGTAGGGTGGAGGGCAGTCACAAAGGGGTTAATTTGATCTGTTTCCTTACAGGGTGGTTTGGAGGATCAAATATACGTGAAATGTGCCACGGGGCCCTTTTCAACATGAATACTGGCAACTTCCCTACATGATCATTCTATTTATGTGTATGCATGCTTTCTTAAAGACAGACCCCTCACCCCTTTCTTGCACCTTACCTTGTGATCTACCAGACGAAACTGAATGTGGCTTGACGCTGCCTACCCTCTAACCCTCTAACCTCATCCCTCCCCAGGCTGCACTGTGCTCACCACCTTCCTTGGAAGCACGGACCTCCTTCCAAGGTCTGTGAATTCACTAAGACTCTTCTCACCCCAGGCCTTTGTTTTTGTAATTTTGCTCTCGTGGAACAGACGTTCCCCTTTCTGTCACCATTTGAGAGAAATCCACCCTGACTCCCACCCTATGTGACAAATCCCCATTTTGTTCTTTCCAAGCATTGAGAAGAGTCTTCATTCCAGTATTGTCTACAGATTTTCATTTATCTGCTTAATGGTGTAACATTTAAGGGCATGGGTGCTAGAGTCAGACTGTCTGCCACTAACCTCTTCCTAGCTGTGTGGTCTTGGGCAGGTTACTTTAATGTCTTGGTGCCTCTATTTTCTCCTCTGTAAAATGGGGCTATTAATATCGCCTACCTCATGGGATTGTGAGGAGGATTAAATGTGTTAGGTGCTTAGAACAGTGCCCTGTGCACAGCACGGCCCTCGCTATGTGAGTGTTAAACAAATCAAATAAATAACATATATTTCCTCCATCAAACTGATGCTCTAGGAAGACAGTGCTCGTCGCTACAGGAGCTGGCGCAGTGCCAGACCATGTCACCGTTGCGGCCGTCCTCGTGGCTGTTGTTTTACACCAAGGGGGTGTGAAGTATTCGTTGAATGAATGAATACATAAATGGATAACCAAGGGATGTTCTAAATAGGGGAGAGGAGGCGCAGAATAAGCTGGTAACTAAAAGTAGCACGTTGCAGGAGCGCTGGCTTCCAGAAAGAACTGACCACTAGAAGTCTCTGGCTCAGCTGGGAGTTGAAATCTGAACCCACTTGTGGGGTCTGTTAGAACCGAATCCTCCATGGCAAAGCGTGGGACCTGCATGGACCATTGCCCAGAATGTCCTGCTTTGCTTCCCAGACAACAGACACAGTGATTGCCTCCTCTGAGGGGACTGCTATGTCTCAGGCCACCCAGGAAATGGAAATAAGCCTCTGTGAGGGACCCCAGCGCACGTTCCCGCCCATTTGGAAATCCGCAGCACTGATTAGGTGTCTTGCTCACTGACCCCGCCACCCTGGTGACAGATGCTTCCCTGACTAGCCTGAGCTCTGGTCCCCGTCACCCCTCGGGGCTGTTCTGACTCTCTCTGAAGAGGATTTTTCCAAACCCCAAAGTGCAGCAGTTTTACGGGCCAGCTGCACCGTGTTCCCTTTCAGAGGGAACCGAGGCTCTTAAATCACTTGAAAAGTGCGTCCAAGTTGTGCTGTGGAGACTCAATCAGGCAACTGGCTGCTCCACTCATTCTCCTCCAATGCTGCGTCTCAGAGGAGCCATTAGAAACCCAGTAAAATAGATCTTGGTCACCCTGGCTGCCTTCCAGGGCCTGATGGTCGCCGGCCTCTGAAGCCTTTGTGGAGCCCTGACCATTTCCTGTGACCTCCGGGCTCCCCAGCTCACAGGTTAATGCTCAGGCCCCTGTCCTCGGAGGACCACTTGTTTTTTCTGTTTCTGTTTGGCGAATGGCCTCAGGGTCTCTCTCTTTCCTGCTCAGGCCCAGCTGGAGGCCTCTTTATTAACAGTTTGTTTGCAAGCTCATGGTGGTCTGTGAACTTGTCTGAAATTTCCTGGAAGGGAAACAACTGCTGCATCCAGAACGTGAGTCCCAGAGGAACATTCTGGCAGTCTCTCTTCACACAATTCTCACTCACGCTCCCTGGCCATCCATCCTTCCTTCACCCTGCACACCACACACCGTGAGAACATCCCTGTCCTCCAGTAAAAGGCTTCCAGAGCTCCTGATGAGGAAGAGAAGACTCCTCCCCCTAAAAAACGGAAGCGTATGATGGTACCTCTTATGTGAAGGGTGTTGCCTTCCATGAGGCTCCTTAAGGAGAGTTTGAGGAAGATTTCGATGTCAGCCTCTTAGAAGCTTTTTAAAAAAAATTTTATGGAAGTATCGTTGATTTACAATGTTGTGTTTAATTTCTGCTGTACAGCAAAGTGACTCAGTTATACAGATATATATTCTTTTCTATTACGGTTTATCACAGGATATTGAATATAGCTCCCTGTGCTATTTAGTAGGACCTTGTTGTTTATCCATCCTGTATATACTACTTCGCATCCGCTAATCCCAAACCCCCAATCCATCCCTCCCCTCCCCGCCCCCTTAGCAACCACAAGTCTGTTCTCTGTGTCTGTGGGTCTGTTTCTGTTTCGTACGTAGGTTCACTTGTGTCATAGTTTAGATTCCACATATAAGTGATAACATATGGTATTTGTCTTTCTCTTTCTGAATTCCTACACTTCGTGTGATCATCTCAAGGTCCATTCACGTTGCTGGGAAAGCTTTTTTGCTGTTTGTTTGCTTGGTAAGGAAAATTTCTGTCCCCACTGAGGTCTGGTTGCCAGAACCAAGCCATTGGCTGAGGAGGGGGGAGGAGAGTGACAAAGGCAAACACTTGCTTTGGCAAAAATGCCTCCAACAGAGCCCAGTCCTGTCCATCAGTCACTCTGATCCGTCCACTGAGGCGCCCGGATTCACTCCCTGATTGGCTCCTGGGGTCACCCCACTCTGTCCTCAGCAGCAGCATCCATCTCCTGTGACAGGCCTGTCCTGAGGGAGGAGGACCCAAGCTTGTGCCCCTGTGGTGGGTCTTGGCTAGAAGCATGGGAGGTGACAAACCCTACAGAAGTTACCAACATGTCCTTACATGACTTTAAGTCTAATGCGGTGAAACCACCTGAAGATGCTAATAGCTTTTTGTCTCGGAAGGGAACTCAGGAATGATCCAGGTCACTGGGGCTCAGGGCTTCCTTAGTCACAGCAAACTCCCCTCTGTGAAATTTCACTGAGCAGGCCTGGGGCTGCCCATGAAGTGGAGGAGGGTTTAGACCCCACAGAGTCACCTCCTCATTTTCTTGGAAGTCCCTGAGGTTCTTGCTTCAAATGCCTAGAAGTCTAGAGCCTGCTTTGAAAGTTATGCATTACCTTGGAGCCCAGTGTGGCCCAGTGAACCCAACTGGCTGGCCCAATGTGATAGTTACTTGGGGGCCTGGGCGCAAGTGGAACCTAAGTCCCTTAATGCCGGATTTATACACTTAACAGATGTTCAGCCCATGTGTAACATTTGACCACATTTGTGTGAGGCTTAGCCCTGTGGTGAAATGGTTCAATGCTCATCCCGCTTCTTTTTTCATTAATTTCCCTAATTTTCTTAGTTGGTGTATTAGTTTGCTAGGGCTGTCATAACAGAGTACCACAGATGGGGTGGCTTAAACAACAGAAATTTATTTTCTCGCTATCCTGGAGGCTAGAAGTCTGAGATCTAGGTGTCTGCAGAGTTGGTTACTTCTGAGGCCTCACTCCTTGGCTTGTAGATGGCCAGTTTGTCCCTGTGTCTTCACATCGTCTTCTCTCTATATGTGTTTCTGTCCAAATTTCCTCTTCTTATAGGGACACCAGCCACACTGAATTCGGGCCCACCCTAATGATCTCATTTTAACTTAATTACCTCTTTAAAGACACAATCTCCAGATACAGTCACATTCTGAGGCACTGGGGGTTAGGATTCAATATATAAATATGTTGTGTGTGGGAGAGGGGAGGTGTATACGCAATCCAGCCTATAACGATTGGCTAAACTTCACCTTTTAGTGATTAATTCAAAGAAAGCATATGGTAGCTATATTCCTTGAATTCTTGTACATTTAAAAACATTTTTCTGTAGGCTTATTTCCAGGTCACTTTTTCCTTTTAAAACTTGGAAGGCATTGCTCTATTGACTTCTAGTCTTGCAAGTTGTTATGGAGAAAGTTTGAGGCAGGCCGAATTCCTTGAATTTCTTTTTCCAGCTCCAACTGCCAGACACACAAGGGACACCATTTAAGACCAGCTCCGGCCAAACAACAGGAAGACTTCTGCCTCATGAGTGACCCCAGGAGAGACCACTTTTTTTTGAACCCAGTGCAAACTGCTGACCCCCAGGATCTTTAGCAAATAAAATGGATGTTCTTTTAAGCTATTAGGTTGGGGATTGTTTGTTACTCAGCACTTGATATCTGACACGCTGAGCCTCCTGACACAGAGGATTCTCCCTGAATTGCAGTGTAGTTTCTAAAGACTTGAGCTTATTTGAGTGGGTGAGTAGTTAGCCTTTGTTTCTCTCCAGCCAGCAGATAGCAACCCCTATGGGGCTCTTCATAATGCAATGTGGAAACTCTTCCATCCTGGCTCGTCAACAGCCTGCTTCCTGCAAATATGGGGAGTCTGAGTGAATCTTGTCCCAGCATCACATTCCAAACTTCTTATTTTTTTTTCCTCAACTTCTTGTAAGGGACAAACCTGGCTCTGCTGATTCTGGTTCCCACCATCTCTCTACCCATCTCCATGCACTTGTGTTTGAATAGCAGCAGCTTTGGCAGCCTTTCTCCAGATACGGCAGCTGGGATCAGCTGGGGCCACAGATGTTGCCTAGTTTCATCACAGAGGAAGCTGCATTTCTGTTTCTTGATTTTTGGGGGTGTGGGGTGGTGGTGGTGATTTTCTAAGAAGAAAGAGGCGGTTAGTTACGTATTTGCTCTGCTATTTAAATAATAATAAATGTTTAGATTAATAACAATAACATTCCTATAATATTATATACTAAATCACATTGTTTAATACTATATATAACAAATAAAATACATTATATGATATTATTATAATAATAAAGAATAATAAAAATTTAAGGACAAATATGGGGGATTAACATAGGATTGTCAACTTTTTATTTTATCTCCAAAGGATATTTTCAAAAGCAGCTATTCTTTACTATCATCATCCTTTCACTTTCATTTTAACACCTAATTGCAAAGCACATAAACTCAGAAAAAAGGATAAACCTCCTTACAAGAGAATTAATAAATGATGTACATTTTAATATTTATGTTTATGGGAAATATATTAAATTTTGGAGATGCAGAAAAATTACAACTTAAAATCAGAGTTTACACAATTTTCCTTTAAGTGGTCTGTCAAGAATGTGAGCTTACAAACTGTAAAGGAACATTAATCTTTATGTTTAGGAAGAAACTCATCTCTCTCCCTTCCGGCACAAAGTAATTATTACCGCCTTAGTCATGATGATTATTCGATGCTGCATCCGGTTTCATACTTCCTTATCTTAACATAATAAACCTTCATAATCCCCTCTGGCTCAAATCAATTCTGACTTGAGGTTCTGTCGGCACTCTGGATAAACTCCGTTGTTTATTTATAGGAAGGCGTCCAACAGAATTGGGGTCGTTCCGGAGGTAGGCGAAGGACTTTGCGGCCGAATGAAATTCACCAGCACCCAACGACTTCGTTTCCCCTTCTCTCCATCGCTGCCTGCCCGTCTGCGATGTGGGCAGTGGTTGCTGGGACTTGCTGTGCAGGCACAGACTCTCAGAGCTTTGCCTCTGGATCCAGTCACCAGACAGCTGCCGGGGGTCGCGTCCCCTCCGTCTCCAGCACTTAGTAGCTCCCGATTAAATGTTCGTAGAATAAGAAATGAATGGCTCATTGCAAGGCCCACGAAAGTCTCCTCGGGGCTACGTGCTGAGATGCTTGTCGTCCTGGCATCCCTCGCAGGGCCTGGCTCACTAAAAGCTGCCTCGCCTCTCCAGCTCTGAGGCAGGGATTCCCTTAGGACACATGGGGGGGCTCCCAGGGGGTGGACACCGAGACCAGTGCAATTAAGGTTACTTGCTTCTTCTTTTCAGAAGAAAGGAATGAAGAGTCATTTAGAAACCCAAGGAGAAGGTCTGGGAGGGGCTGATGTCAGAATGGGCAGTGGTGCCCAAGGACTGCCCCCGTCAAAGACTCTGGGTCGTTTCGCGGCAGCCCCAGGGACTCTGCTGTACCTTCGGTGTGATCCAGGATCCAGAGAAAGGTAAACCTTGCTCTCCAGGGTGGGCCTTACGGCTGTGCCTCCGATCGATGGCCCGGCAGAAAGGCACAAATAGACTGAAAACAAAGTCTGTGGCTAAGAACATGAACGTGAACTCTCCTCTGGGAAAATAGGCCGGGCTCCTTGGAGTGCCTCCCCTCCCAGTAGGCTCATCGGGAGCCAGCCCACCGTGCCACCGGCTTCTCTTCTTGCTGCTGCTTTTGTTTCTAGCTCCATTCACTTACCTTTACTGTCCCCCACTTGAAATCAAACCCCGAGGAGATCGTTGTCGAATTACCCCGGACCCGTTGCTCACAACAGCGACACAGAAACTGGGCTTTGAAGGCTGCGCTTCAGTGCTGGCCCTGCCTCTGGCTAACTGTGTCATGATGGTCAAGCCATTAAAGCTCCTTGAATATTAAGTTCCCTCAAATGTAAAAGGTGATGAATGCTGGTACCCGACTCCCACCCTGCAAAGAGGCCGGGGACCAAATGAGGCAACACAACTAAGGAATCGCAATTAGAAATGGGGATAACTCGGGTGCCGATCACACCTCCCCTCTCATATGAACCTACCTCAATAACCAATAATCAGACAAGGAAGTGCAGGGAGGGAGACAAGGGAAGGGAGAGAAAAAAAGCGGGGGAGTGCCATTCCAGGGTGCTTTAAATAGTTTCAACTACTATAAAAAACTGCTATATGATTTCAACTGCTATAAAAATGACATAACAACATAAAACACTAGAAGAAAATATAAGATGTTAAGGAGTGAAGGTTATTCCTAAGAGAGAGGATTATAATGTTTACTTTCTGTTTTTATAATAAAAAGTACCCTTTAAGATGGTCCCCTCAATTTTCCCAGCGCCAGATGTGCCCACCAGACTTAACAATGTCCTAGGGAGCTTGGGGGGCAGGGCAGGAGGAGTCCCGGGTCCTAGATTTCTTAGGCAGGTAGGGCAGGAGGAGGAAACTCAGAGGAGAAGGGTAGAGGCTGAGAAAGTGATCGCCACGGGATCTCGGTCCGGCGGGGAGCTGACGTCAGGAGCAGCTCCAGGTGGCAGGCGCTATCGGCTCTGGGTGATCTTAAGGGACTCAGGTAAGGAGTGAAAGGGGAGGGGCTAAAGGGGCCACTGGTAATTCCTGAATGGGGTGACAAGACACCAGCCCAAGAGGTCGGGGCCCCACGGCCAGTCTTAGTGTGGAAGCACAGTGACAGTGGTAGGGCAATGAGGCCAAGCTCGGTTCCGTGACGAGCAATGGCGGCAACCCTTTTGCTTCATCCGGGGTTCCTTCCCAGAATCCTAGACCTGGCCTGTGATCTAATTTCAGGTCCCACTAGATCTGAAGCTCCGATGCTGATGTTTTCTCTGCTACTCCCATGATACACTCGGAAAAGTAGCAAAGCTGAGCCTCCAGGTAGAGGACACCGATGACAGGGTGTTTCCTGTTGGTCTCGGCCTCTGGCTAGTGATGCTATCCGGAATCCCTGGGGGCGTTCACCTGTGCCGTAGTACCTGTGGTGAGTACCCAGCAACTGTAACCAGCGTTTTTGGCTGGACCAGCCCTTGTGTTATTGTTTTATGATTGCAAGACACACCTCAGCTACAACCATCAGGAAACTTTGAAACAAAACAAAACAAAAAAGGTTTATTACTCCTAAGTCCTGGAGGGTACACAGCACACCTGGGGCCATACAGTGAGGTCGTGGGGAGAGAGAGAGAGAGAGAGGTGGGGGTGGGGGGAGAGAGAGAGAGAGAGAGAGAGAGAGAGAGAGAGAGAGAGAGAAAGAGCGCAGACCTGGGGGTCTGCTTTTATTGGTGTCCGGGGTGGGGTGCCTAGGATGTCACTCTTTATTGGTGAACTTAAAATGTAAGAGTGGGGATTGGGGTGCTAGAAGGGAAAAGCAGGGCCATTCAGGCAGTCAGTTATCTATGTCACCCAAGGCTCCCTACAAGGGGAACTTCAAGGGTGGGGTGGCCTGGCGCTTCACCTAGTTGTGTTGAAGGCAATATGTTTATTTCAGACAGATGTCTTTGAAATGGAGGCCCCAGCTATCAAAAGCTTAACATCAGATCCTTACATTACAATCAAAGAAGCTTACTGTCAGGCACTTAATGCCACACAGTGCCTCTGAGGAGCTGACACTGCAGATTTCCCAGTTTAGGAGAGGCCCATTTGACAGACAGAAGGATAGAGGCTTGGGCTTCAGACCTCTCCTTACAGAGGGTCCCAAGGCAGCAGATTGGCTCAACAGGAAGTGCTAATTATCGCAGTCGGGGTGGTTCTACTGTAAAAGATACCTGAGGGGAACAAAGTGAAGGAAACCCTGTGTCACATGACGGTTTAAAAGAATGAAAGTTCTTCAGACTTAAAAAATGCAAAGAATTTATCAATCCCAAGGCAGCAGATTGGCTCAACAGGAAGTGCTAATTATCGCAGTCGGGGTGGTTCTACTGTAATTGATAATATACTGATTATCAATAATCAAGAACTGAGAATGATCATGAAATAGATTTTCCATTAGAGAAGAAATACTCATCATAAAAGTGAAAAAATATATAGAATAGTCTAAAGAAGAAAATATCACCAAAACGTCTTTACCCAGAGATAAGACACAGTTAACATTTTGGTATATTTCTTTCCGTTTATTTTCTATTAAAAAGAAAAGGAGGGACTTCCCTGGTGGCGCAGTGGTTAAGAATCCGCCTGCCAATGCAGGGGACACAGGTTCAAGCCCTGGTCCGGGAAGATCCCACATGCCGTGGAGCGACTAAGCCTGTGCGCCACACCTACTGAGCCTGCGCTCTAGAGCCTGTGAGCCACAACTACTGAAGCCCACGCACCTAGAGCCTGTGCTCCGCAACAACAGAAGCCACCGCAATGAGAAGCCCGCACACTGCAACGAAGAGTAGCCCCCACTCGCCGCAACTAGAGAAAGTCCGCGTGCAGCATCGAGGACCCAACACAGACAAAAAAATTAAAAATAAATAAATTGAAAAAACAGAAGAAAAGGAAAAGAAAAACATCAAAATATTATTGAGAACATAAGTTTCTGCTAAATTTATGCAAAATATATTACATATACATATTTTTCTATATCTTAAAGAAGTCTTTGTAAATAAAGTTTTATTGGAGGCAAGAATATTTCATTGAACGAGTATATCAAAATGTATTTAAGCATTCCCTTACTGTTGGGCAGTAAATAAGTTTCCAATGTTTTTTGCAATTATAAATAATGAGAAAAAAACCTAAGTATTCAAATCTGTGTTTATAGAGCTGATAATTTCTGTACGATAAATTCCTAAAAGTCAGGAGTTCTCTTACACATTTTCAACAATTTCTCTGGGTAGCTCAGTGAGTCTATTGTTTCATTCTCCTGCCAAACTCAATTTTTTAAACAAAACAAAACTTTGCTAAATTAACGGCCAAAAATAATACTGGCATAACTTTCTGCCCTAATGAAACAGGAGGGAAAGGGGCAGGACACCACCTTTAAAAGAATGACATAGCCATAGGACATGACAAAAACTGGTTAGAACCAACTAGGTCCAAGATGGTGAAATATTTGACTTCCAGTAGACCTTGAGCCTCACTATACACTCATTGTAATACATTAGCATATACTTGATACACCCTCAGGCACCATGACAGTTCTGAGGCCAACCATAAAAGGTCAAAAAGTGGGTAGTGGTCTAATTCCTAGAAATCTCCACCCATTCCCTGGAATAGTTGGAATAATCCTCCCACTCAGCCTATGAAATTACCCAGCCCATAAAAACTAACCATGCCATATTTCTGGGTTCTCTCGCCTTCTGAGATGGCCCACACTCTGTGGAGTGTGTTTCTCTCTAAATAAATACACTTCTTGCCTACTGAATTCTTTCTGCGACAAGACATCAAGAACCTCAAATTCACCAGGAACACTAATAGATGATAGAATCAAAATGCAAAAGATTTTGGCAGGCTGGAACAGTAACTCAGATGTTACAGATGAAAATCCTTGGGGTAATGAGCTGGCATGTAAGTCACCAGAACAAATAGCTGAAAAACAAGATGGAGGTGACATAACGACAGATGAGAAGAGTCTTGTGAATCAAAAAAAAGCTCACCATCTTAGGTCACAGTAATATAGAAGTGAGGAGCCCGGAATCAGAGGATGACAGTCCCCTGCTCTGCGTGGTCCGATCCACCCTCAGCACTTGGCCTCACACTGTAAAGAGAACATTAACAAATGGTCCTTTTTCAGAGAAGAGATTGGAGCCGAATCTGGCCTCTGTACCCCAACACCGGATTAATTCTCAGAGACAGAGGTTTGGGTGAAGTAGAAAAGAAGAGCTTTATTGCTTTGCCAGGCAAAGTGTGAGACAGCGGGGTAATCCCCTCAAAACTGTGTGTCCCGACCAGGAAGGGGTAGTGAGAAGTTTTGTAGTAATGGTTCAAAGAGGGTGTGGTCAACTCGTGGACATTCTTCTGATTGGTTGGTGGTGAGGTAACTGGGGGTCAGCATCACCAACCTTCTGGTTCCAACCGCCCTGGTGTCTATGTGTTTGTGGGCACCATACCTTTAACTTCTCCCACCTGGTGGGGGCTTCAGTATCTGCAAAGCAGCTCAAAGATATTGTTATGTGTATCCCTTGATGGGGAACCAGGGTCCTGCTCAGTATCAAGATCAGAATAACAAAACTAGAACCTGTGTTTTTTCCGTTTCTCTGTGTTAGAACTTAGTAGCCATGTCTCCACTGTAGACACACATCCCCTGTCCGAGGCTGACTGATCCAGGGCTGGGCCTCTGATCCCAGATGGAAGATAAAATTTGGAATTGAGAGACACAGGAGGTGAGAGCCACTGATCTGAGTTGTGTGAATTGAACTCGGACTCCTGCCATGAACTCCCAGCAGCTGCTTTCTCAGGCCGTAGGTGTCTCATTCTTCTCTTGATCCTATGAGACATCTCAGGTAAAGCTAACCAGAGCCCGGTTACACAACTTGCAACAGAAAAGAAAGAACCTTAACTAATACATACGAGAAATGTGGGAGCTATCATGGTGGAGAAAAGACTCTGAAGGAATGTGAGAACTGTGGGCTAACATTTGAAGGTCTACTCAGGCAAAGGCAGGACAAGACTTGTTCCACAAGGCCTCAGATGGCAGAACTAGAAGATGGCAAGAGCTGCTTTGAGAGAGTCACTCCTCAGTGCAAATGTCCACACCACTTCTTGTGACCACATGACGGGACTGTTGTGGAGGGCTTCAGGCACTGGACGCTGTTACTTTTAGAGCATTGCTCAGATCTGGACAACCCACCTCACTCACCCCCTTCACCCTGACTGAAACCTTCCAGGACTCTCTGAAGGCCATTTCTAGGATTTTGGTGACCCTTAATGGATGAGGAAAAAAACAACATACTCTCTGAAGTCAGGATCCTTCCAGGCTTCAGGAAGATAGCAAGCAGTTGATGAAATAGTTCTAAGCATACTGTCATTCTTGATTAAATTAAACTTGGTAAAGGATGTTTTTATACCTTAAAAAAATAAGCCAAATGGGTTAGTGAATTTTGGCGTGGTTTCCTTTGCCTGCTCAATGCTTTGATTCTCTTAGTTGTGTAGTGTCAGGAAAGTTGATTAAACTGTTTGCCTCTCCATTCCCTCCTCCCTCACCATACGTGCCTCTACCCCATCCTCCTACATACCCTTTCCAATCAGATGAATTTGTCCCCAACAGCAGATCTGAATTGCATCCGATGGAAGGACAGTCCTGCACCAACTCCACATCCTGCGGGTGCTCATGGGAAATAAAGGACTATTGGACAAGAACTCTCAGGCTTATCTATTCAACTTTCTTGTTCCTCTTCTTGGTCAGAGCCCAAATGACATAATCTGAATCCCTACTGACATTCTCTAAGAGTCTGGAGAATTAAATATTCTACCCTCAGCTTGTCAAGGCTTCCAAGGGTTGTTTCTAAAGGAACAGAAGACTTTTTAATAAAACAATTTTCTTTGACAATACCTGATTTTCCAGGTTTACAAAGGCCACCCTTCCATTGGTCAGTCTTTGGGGGCATTTTGACCGGACTTCGGGTTTTTCTGAGTAGGGCATCATATTACCAAAAAACTAGAACCTCCTTTAGAGCATCCTGAAGAAATACAAAATGGACCCAATGGCTTACTTTACCCCATATGTTTCCCCAGACTCCAGGAAGAAAGATCGGACATGGTGGGAACATTGCTTGACTAAAGAACTATTCCCTGAGTTTAGCCAACAAATGAGGGGACAAAGTACCAACAGACCTCTTGTCTTCAACAGCTGCCTGCTAGGAGGTTGATGGATTATCCACAGTCTTCTGCTACAGCCCTGGAACTGCTAACTCACTGAGTGGGAAACTCAGTCAACATTGTGCTTTTTTTTTAAGTCAGCAGGAAGTATATGAGTGAATTAGAAACCACAAAGAATAATCTGGTCAAATTCCAGACAGACAAAGGATGGACGATAAATAGGGACAAGGTACATAGACCAACAGACACTGTCAAATTTTTAGGAGTGATCTGAAGTAATAAAGGAAGGAGCACACCCAACCCAATCGTCAATAAAGTCAATGCACTTCCCACACCACAAACCAAGGAACAGGCACAGAGGTTGATTGGCCTATTTGGATATTGGAGACAGCACATAACCCACTTAGGCACTGCATCATCAACCATATATAAAGTAGATAGGAAAAGCACCAAATTTGAATGGGTAAGAGAACAACAAAAGGTATTTGAACATCTCAAGAACCAGATAATGACCTTTGATAATCTAAAATTTTCTACAGAAAGAATGAAATTAAGACTAGAAGTAATCTGTGATAAAAATTATGGCTTCTGGAGCCCCTGGGGAAAGGATGATACGCACCCAAGGTAACCAAGGGGATTCTGGACCAAAAGATTCCCATATTCAGAATTTAAAAAATCCTTATATTGAAAGAGTAATATGAACAATATACGAGGCATTGCTACACATAGAACCCATCAGGGGAACCGAATTGGCGTACTTAGTACCAAAATACCTGCTCTACCATGGGCTAGCACGTCTCTGGAGAAACCAAGGGTGTGCCAACAGAGAGAAAAATGTTCACCTGGAGATGTGCGTACAGGGGAGGAACCTTAAGGCCAATGGTCAAACAAGACATTTAATGGAAGAAATATCTTTGGAGCCTTTGATTAGCTTGCCGGAATTTCCGAGGGAGGAACAAACCCATGACCTTAACATATGGAAATGGGGTTCTTGGTCATGTGGGTTAAAAAAATGCCTGGTTTACAGACGGATCAGCCTTGGCGACCTCCAGCCTTGCCTCCTGGAAAGCAGCAGTCCTGAGAACGGGTGACCATTGCCTCTAGTAGAGGAAGGTCAGACAAAGAGTGTGCAGCATGCCTAACTACATGCAGTCTGTCCAGCAGTTAGGCACTCACGGAAGCAAGGGCAGAGAAATATTCATTTTTGTAGGTTCATGGGCAATAGCAAATGGTATTGCAAGTTGGTCAGGAAAATGAAAGAAAAATGATCGGAAAACAAGTGGAAAGGACATATGGTCTAAAGAATTATGACAAGAATTAGATAAGGCACAGGAACAAAGAAATATGCAGATCACACATGTATCTACACATCAGACACTCTATCAGGGAATGGTGTGAAGAGAAGGAAATACCATGGAATTATCACTTAGCCTATAACCCAATAGCAGCAAGAGAGATTTAATGACCCACTTAAACAACAACTAAGATTACTCACAAGCAGACAAGATCTCAAGGGATAGCACCCACTGCTCTGGGAAGTCATCATCCACCCAAATGGTAGTATTAGAGCTAATCTCACAACAGCCTGGGAATTATCACCACACAAGTGGGTTATCAGCGAAGAACCAAAAAAATGCAGGTACAAATGCAACGATACCCTTCACTAAAATATTATACCAGAAAAAAAGCAAAGACAATTCTAGAGAATTTGTCAAAGGCGATATATTAGTGGAAAATTCAGGAAAGGCAATATGGGTAACTGATGGTAAAAATAAGATGCAATAGATTAAGAAAGATAATATTTTCCCATTATAGGGACGATGAGGATGGCACTTTTCATTACTGCCACCCTGTTTCCAATACTACTCAGCATTCTGCTACTAATAACATCCTCCTGGGATCTTGGGGATGTCTCAGTGCTTATCTCCAGAATATCTTTTTTTTAATAGCAATTTTTATAGTACAACCCTCTTGTACAACCTTCACACGGAAATTTGAAGAACAGCTTGAGATACTCAATCTTGACTAAGAAACAGACTTTATAAATCCTACAACAATATAACATATGGCAGATCAGACCAACTGATAACTGAATTCCCTGGTGGTCCAGTGGTTAGGATGCTTCCACTGCCGGGGACCCAGGTTCGATCCCTGGTAGGGGAACTGAGAACCCACAAGCCGCATAGTGCAGGAGAAAAAAAAAAAAAAAATCACCAGGGCTGATACTCAGCAAAATTGTTAGGAAATGAAAGCACAAGGAGTCTTCCTCCACCAGCGCCAGCCCCTGCCCAGCACCTCCTTTTTAACAAACAAACAAAAACAACCCCTGGTATTATTAACCAACCATATTCTGATAAAGGCATGTCCATAGTTCTATGAAAAGAGCTATGACTTAATACTTAACTCCAGCAACCAACCTTATACACCATACTTCCCTAAAGGGACTCACTGTCTATTTGACGATCATTTCAGATGTGAATACCCTTTACAATACCTACAACAGACTTACCAAATAACTTACAGCAAAGACGGGTTTTCTTAGAAGCAATGCTAGACATGAAATCAGGCCAACATCACCTTCAATATGCACACTGGGAATTGCACTTTTATTATTATAACAGGGAAATACTGGGAACCCACTGTCTCAGCCAACCCTACTAGATCAATGTTGAACCCTCTGCGTAATAGTGGATGTATTTATGCAGGAATGTGTAAACTCTATATCCTGACACAAGAAGGAGGAGAAAGAATATTTGCTTTTGACATTAAGCAATACCCACACTGTAATTGGGGAATTATACCCAGGGCTACCCTACTTTGAGTAGCAGAAGAATATGTTTTGAACACGTTATGAACATCACTTACAATAACGAAACTCTACTCTAATGCCATATATGACACTGACATCAGGGTCCTTCCCAGACACTTTACTCACTCAGAGATTAGACCAGAGCATGTACCATGGATCAATACATCTCATCTTGAGCATAAACTATCCCATTTGATCCAGGGAACAACCAAAAAAGATGAGATTAAAAGAGCATTACACAAATTTGATACCGAGCTCACTAACTTACCTAAAATTGTAGCCATAATGAATGCAGACGTTCTAAGTAGGGCTGACTCAAACAAGGAAAACACATGCCCCGTTTGGCAATGCAGAGCATGGTTTAAACATAAAAATTGCCATGGCACATAATCCTCACGGTTTAAAAAGTGGAAAATTTGGAATTTTTTCAACCTTTCTTTATGGAATAATTGGTTTGGTTGCCTTATTAAGGAAGGCCTAGCTGTTTTACTTGCTCTAATATTTGGGATTTATCTCAGTAAAAAAACTAATATATATCATATGCATTGCTGGACTAAAAAAAAAGAAGTACATTTTAAAAATCAAGGGGTTATTGGTATAGCCACTACGGAGAACAGTATAGAGGTTCCTTAAAAAACTAAAAATAGAGTTACCATATGATCCAGCAATCCCACTCCTGGGCATATAGCCAGAGAAAACCATAATTTGAAAAGATACATGTACCCCAATGTTCACTGCAGCATTATTTACAACAGCCAGGACATGGAAGCAACCTAAATGTCCATCAATGGAGGAATGGATAAAGAAGACGTGGTACATATATACAATGGAATGTTACTCAGCCATAAAAAGGAACAAAGTAATGCCATTTGCAGCAACAAGGATGGACCTAGAGATTGTCATACTGAGTGAAGTCAGACAGAGAAAGACAAATGCCATATGATATGGTTTATATGTGGAATCTAAAAAAATGGTACAAATGAACTTATTTGCAAAACAGAAATAGAGTCACAGATGTAGAAAACAAACTTATGGTTACCAAAGGAGAAGGGGGGGATAAGTTGGGAGATTGAGATTGACATAAGTACACTACTATGTATAAAATAGATAACCAATAAGAACCTACTGTATAGCACAGGGAACTTTACCCAGTACTCCGTAATGACCTAATGGGAATAGAACCTATCAGTAAAAAAGAGTGGATATCTGTATATTTATAACTGAATCACTTTGCTGTACAGCAGAAACTAATATAACATTGTAAGTCAACTTTACTACAATAAAAATTTTTTAAAATTTAAACAGGAAAAAAATAATTTTCTGCTCTTTTCAAAAAAAAAACCTATTATGCAAAGCACATTCAATACAAATAATAATAACATTGAGCCACCTCAAATGTATACCAAGGGGCTTCCCTGGTGGTACAGTGGTTAAGAACCCGCCGGCCAATGCAGGTGACACGGGTTCGAGCCCTGGCCTGGGAAGATCCCACATGCCGCAGAGCAACTAAGCCCATGAGCCACAACTACTGAGCCTGCGTTCTAGAGCTCGTGTGCCACAGCTACTGAAGCCCACGCGCCTAGAGCCTGAGAAGCCCGCGCACCGCAACGAAGAGTAGCCCCTGCTCTCTGCAACCAGAGAAAGCCCTCGCGCAGCAACAAAGACCCAACTCAGCCAAAAATTAAAAAATAAATAAATTAATCAATAAATTTTTTAAAATGTATACCAATTACATTCCTAAAAATAGAAATGTTTCTATTTTTAAGAAATTAAAAATTAATTTTCTAAAATTAATTTTTAGAAATAAGTTTTGATTCTTAAAAAATAGAAATAAGTTTCTTTTTTTATTATACAGGCCGTTTTTTAACACTGTCTTTTCTCAGTAAATTAAATTCTCAATAAGTTACTTAGACCACTTTGAGATGACAGTCATCTCTAATTAGTTGTTGCTTGTGAAAGAAATTCCCATTATAAGGAAGGAAAGTAATGTTGGTACAGGGACAAAATAAGGTGATATTCTAAACAATAAAGGCATCAAATATAACTTTTGAAAGTTGGGCAATGAAAAATATTTGAGAATAAAATCATATTCATTATCTAATAACCACAAAAACATCGCTGAGGTTTTCCGAAAAAATGCTTAACATTTATAAAAGTTAGTTCGTTCAAATAAAAATCCAAATAAATGCCATACATTGCAATTGTCAAAAAATAAAAGGGTTAATACTGACATTGAATGGAAAAATAATTTTTTTGTGTGAAATTTGTGTGTGATTTTTTTTAAGTGAAAAGAAATCAAAGAAAAAGGGGGGAAGTACACTGGAGCAAGCAAGGCTTGCAAAGAGCTGCAGCAAGCTTTTAAACTGGAGCAGTTTACAATGTTGAAGGGTATTAGATTCACTGTGATTCTCAGAATCAAAGGGTGGGTTGCTATGATGTAATTTTAATCATGTGATTCCTACTCCTCCTGTATGCTGTGTTAAGTAGTTCAAAATGGAGTCACAATGGCCAGTGGGAACCTCAATGATTGTTTTGAAGCATCCAATGTTTAAGTGAGAGATGTTGAGTGTTAACAGGGATAAGGAACGTTCCACATGCATGGAAAGACTTCCGGGGAGCAGAACGGGAGACTGATAAGAGACCCCTGGGGCGTAACCATTACACTCTCGGGTGGACCTCTTAAAATAACATTGAGGGGGGTGGTCTGAAAGCTCAGCCTCCCAGGACCTGACTCTATGCGGCCCAGGAGCTGTTCCAGACGGAGCTGCGGAGGCTCCGTGGGAACAGGGGGTGACTTCCCGCTCACGTGTGTCCTGAGACCCGTTGCTGGACCTGGGGCGATGCTCGTGCTGAGGCCTCCTTCCCGGATCCCTCTTCTGGGTGTTTCCTTACTCCCTTCCCTCTTCCTTATTTGCACGACTAACTTATGTTGTGCTGCGTGAGTGTGTGCAGTAAAACGAGTGATTCTCGCATGGAATATTGGCTTCGCTTCCTACCCCCCTAATCCCGTGATTCTCCTGCGACAGTCTCACTAGATTCCCTACTTCCATACCCCTCCGAGACATAGTGGAATATACCTTGCTCTTTCCCGTCTCTGTGTCTTCGCTTCAAACGGTTCTGTTTAATTAAACAAGGAAGCCACTAGACTGATGGGCGCTAAAGCCATCGTGGCCAATGTAAGTAAACCAAAACCTAAGCCTGTAAATGCCTCCAGGTCATGAAATGGAAACCCAAGGACAGCCAATCACAGACATCCAGGCTTCCCAGATAAGGTAACTGCTGAAACTATAGCCACTCGATAATGTCCCTGCTTCCCTTCCCGGGCCTTCTCTCTAAGTGTCTTGCCCCTGGTCGGGGTGTCCGCCTCACCACTTCTAGTTTAGCCTTGTCAGGTTCCAAGACGTGTTTGTTCCAATAGCCTCGTAGACGTTTTCACGTGCCTCTGTTCACCTTTTAACAGTTCCTGCAGCTCGGAAGGCTTTTCTTCCTCTTCTCTGCTTGTCAAAATCCTTCCGCACTTCCAGGCTCAGTGGACCTCACCTCCTCCAAAGGCCTTGCTCCACTGGCCCAGGTGGATTTAATCCTTCCATTCCTCCTGGGCCCATTGCCTGGGGTCAGGGTAGTGAGGGCCAGGCTGTCCGCACCCTGGCACTGACCCCTCACCGGGGCAAAATGGGTGCTTCCCTGCCCTGCTGATGAAGGATCAGGCAGTTTCTTCATATTTCCGGTTCTTTTAGTTGACAAAAGTCCATTCTGGTCGAAGAATCCTATCACTCTTGCAGAATCAGTGCACTTGTCAAAATCCTAAATGCTCACCAACTTGTCCCAGCTTTCTCTGTCTGAGCAACCTGCTTTGGGGAGGGGACACGCCTGGCTTCCCAGTTTTCCTATGGCTCATGTCACCAGAGCTGTGTGCAGGGCAATGTGTCGGTCAGCTCCGGCCGCCATAATGAAGTACCACAGGCTGGGCGGCTTAAACAACAGTCATTTATTTTCTCACAGTTCTAGAGGCTGGAAGTCTGAGATCAAGGTGTCAGAGGCATGCTTTTTTCCCTAAAACCGCTCTCCTTGGCTTGTAGATGACCGTCTTCTCACTGTGTCCTCACGTGGTCTCTCCTCTGTGCATGTGAACCCCAGTGTCTCTTGATGCGTCCAGATTTCCTCGTCTTGTAAGGACACCAGTCAGATTGGATAATGGCCTCATTGTTAACTTCTTTACCTCTTTAAAGAGCTTATCTCCAAATACAGTCCCATTCTGAGGTACTGGGGGTTAGGACACAATTCAACCATAACAAGTGCATGAACAGTTGCATCTGGGTTGGCACCCTCTGGGCACAGCAGATGTCCAGACTGGACTCTCGCTCTCGTGGGCAGTCATATGAGACGCTCACGGATCTCCCACGGGACATTCCACCAGATAGCTGTTGAAGCAGCCACGCCTCTCCCCTCTGCCTGACTCTGAGTCCTCCCTCGGTCTCTGGGCTTTGGTCGTCTGTCCCACTGTTGGGGTCCCGTGCCGCACCCCATGCAGGCCTTTTGGAGGAGCTCTGCTTTACCTTGCTGTATCTGATCGCCCAGGAGGTGTACACATTTGTCCTATCATTGGTGGATGCCCAGCTTGCCCCCGATGCTTTCATTTCTCTCTCTTCTGCTCCAAGAAGACCCTAAGATAGCTGTCTCAGGTGGGTGGGTGTGACACTAATCTCTACTGTCCTCTAAACCTCCAGGGATATATGCCAAGGACATTAGTCTCTGGTGACTTTCCCTCTTAATCTTCCACATAAATATTCACCCCAGAACTCACCAATCTCAACCCTTTAATATCCTTCTAGGGAGTGATAAGGTAATGCTGGTGTCTTAGGCTGCTCAGGCTGCCATAACAAAATACCACGGGCTGTGTGGCTTAAACAACAGAATTTTATTTCTCACAAGTCCAGAGACTGGAAGTCCAAGATCAAGGTGCCAGCAGGTTTGGTTTCTGGTGAGAGCTCTAGCCTTTCCTCTGAGTGTACATACGGGGAGGAAGGGCAAGAGAGAGAAGGAGGGAGAGAGAAAAAGAAAGTTGGGTGGGGGGAGATAAGGAGCTTTCTGGTGTTTTTGCTTATAAGGACACAAATCTTATCAGATCGGGGCTTCACGCTGATGACCTCATTTAACCTCTATCTGCAATGCAGTCACATTGGAGGTTAGGGTGTCAACGTATGAATATTTGGGGGACACAATTCAGTCCACAGCAGCCGTCAAAACCAACCTGGTGCTAGCTCCTGGGCAAGTCCTGTGTGAATGTTCTCAGCCTTGATCTAAACTTGGCACTTGCTGTTTTCACCCTTGGAGGCCACTGCTGAAATACTGAGACAACAGGATCCATTGAGTCTAACTTCCGATAACATCAGCTATCCTTTTGGAGCTGCCGAACCTACACTGTAGCCCTTCTCACAATTAGGGATGTGAGTCTCAGTCTTCCCCTGAGATCATAAGCTCCTGTAGGTTGGGAGTAAATCTTTTTTTTTAATCGAAATATAATTGACTTACAATAGTCTATTAGTTTCAGGTGAACAACATAGTGAGTCAATATTTTTTATAGATTATACTCTATATAAAGTTATTATAAAATATTGACTATGTTCCCTGTGCTGTACATTACACTCTTGTCACTTACTTAGTTTATACCTAGTAGTTTATACCTCTTGATCCCCTTCATCTATTTTGCCCCCTGCCCCCACTAGTAACCACTGGTTTTTCTCTGTATCTGTGAGTTTTAGGGGTAAATCTTATAACATGAACACTGTGGTCATTTGTTTATTCTACATTTGGAAAAACTCAGTGAATAGCTGCTAAGGTGAATTGAAGCATGGTTTGTGAAAAGTTTCTCTCTGCATAAGCAGGGCTGCCCTGAGATCAGTTACTTTTTGACAAATCTGGTCTGTGGAATCGAGACTTGTCATCCTGAGCACTTGATAGGCTGAGCTATATCACTGAGATGGTATACAGAGAGGAGGCAGCCAAGGAAGGCATTTTCTAGTAAGCAGAAGATTTTAGTAATTTGGTTTTGCGTTGGAAATTATTTTAGAGGCATATATTATCAGCTGGTTACAGAGGCATGCTTAATTGGTGTGGCAGGATGCTTAAACTTAAGAGTTGTGGGCTTCCCTGGTGGCGCAGGGGTTGGGAGTCCGCCTGCCGATGCAGGGGACACGGGTTCGTGCCCCGGTCCGGGAGGATCCCACGTGCCGCGGAGCGGCTGGGCCCGTGGGCCATGGCCGCTGGGCCTGCGCGTTCGGAGCCTGTGCTCAGCGACGGGAGAGGCCACAACAGCGAGAGGCCCGCAAACCACAAAAAAAAAAAAAAAAAAAAAAAAAAAAAAATTAAGAGTTGTAAATTTACGTTTCACTTCTTCTGTAGGTAGTGCTTCCTTGCTTTTAGGAAGCTTTATAGCAGGTTGAAAGAAAGTGTTGCCTGCAAACCATCTCCTCTTAGATTTGTTTCCAAATGCCTAAATCCTTTGAGGAGAATAGGGTGTGAGAGTGAAAGAACCTCTGAAGGAAGCCTGGAGAGACAGGTGGGGATTCCAGTGCAACCTAGGGCAGTGAGAGGGCCTGGGGTCCTGTGAGTAGAAGGTATCCGTGCCCCGGTCCATGACAGCGCCCTGAGGATGTGAAAGGAGCTCAGAAGGATGGGCCCGGTGGGGCGTCAGAGAGACTCATCCTAGGTTCCTGGGTCCCCAAACTCCCCAATGTGCCTGGGCTCCAAAAGAGGCACTAAAACTAGGCAGCTCTGGGCCAGACAGGGTTATAGGGGTCTGAACAAAGGGCCTCTCGGTGATCCTCAGTGTGGACAGATGCCAATGCCAGCAGGGGGCCCCCAGTGTGTTGGTGGAACCCTAAACGTTGGTACCTTTGCCCTCTCCTGGGGTTGAGTGGGTGAGGGAACAGCCCCAAGAATGACTGAAGTTTAATTTTCCTTGGATCTTGAAGTAGTATATGAGCTGATTTATAGAAAATAAAGACTGCTAGTATTTCTCACACCCTAGAGTCTGGGGACTGAGATTTATTCCCATTGCTTTATTTCAGAAAGAGATTCGGTTTTAAACTTTTCTCTGAGATTGGAGAGGGGAGCGTGTTCAAAGGCTAGGATGAGCTCCAGAAGCCTGAACACGATCGCCATCTAGTGATTATACAGCATAACAGCACTTGTACACAGACCGAAGGCTCAGTGTTCTTTGTTTTGCTCTTTTCTGCAGAAATCCAAAATAATAGAAATATACTACATAAAATAAAAAAACATGTGAAAGATACTCTATACCAAAAACAGAGTTTCTAAAAAGGGCTGGAACTGGGCAATAAGGTAGCATTATAATTCTAATGTCTCCCAGCCCCTCTAGAAATCAGAAGTACTTAAATTGACGTGTTAATAGGTTTACAGAATAAGGATTTTTTTTTTTTTTACAAAATCATCTCAATTAACAAACAATTCACCAACCCTGTTCCTATAATCGCCAGGCAAGAATTAATATAACACTCTTGGGAGGGGGCAGTGAGGTGTTTTATAATAAATATTGCATTAAGAGTTCATGCTTGTGATCTGGCATTCCCCGATATCTATTCTCCACTTTTTAAGGAATTTATCCCCTAATTCTTAGTTGCCACATGGGATCCAAAGATAAAGAGCTAAGTTTTCAACCTCCCTTGCTGGTAAGATTCTATGACTCAGTTCTGCCCTTATTTGCAACTTCCTCTGACTAGCTGGAATGTGAGTGTGATGGCTGGAGTTCAAGGAACCACTTTTGAACCAAGAGGTGGAGGAATTTGTTGAAGTTGGCAGAACATCAAGATAGAAGTCCTGAGTCCCTGATAATGATGAACTGCCATGGCAACCCCAGATTATCTCCAGACCTACCTTATATGGAAGAGAAATAAATATATATTTTAATACTTCAGTTGATACCTAGAAATGGCTTTTTGCATGTTACAGAAAGTAAATTATTAGTAATGGTCTATTGGAAGTGGTAAAGAAGAGGGCAGTGAGGACTCAGATACTGTAGACTGAGAACATGGGGATCTTTGTTTTGCAGCAGCAAGACATTTAGTTAAATTTTTACCCACTGCACTCTGAAAGGCTGTAGTGCAAACTGAGGTTCTAGCATCTTCCATTAAGAATTCTCTGCCAGACCATGGAAGCTAGCCCACAGCCAGAAATCAGCTTAAGGAAGCTGCCTCTCTACCCAAGCATCTGATTTCAGAGGTTATAAGGTAGCCCTCCATTCAGTTAATCTATTTTGAACTGGTTTCAAAAATACAGAAACCAGTAAGTCAAAGACCGGAGCCCTGAGACTTGATGTCTGGAAGAGCTCTGATCGGCCCTAGGGAAATGGTGACTGCTTGAGTCTGAATCTTTTCACACATCCTTCCCTCCAGCCATAAAAGTCAACATGGAACACAGACAAAATCTTACCTGCAGCATTTCTAGGAGAGAGGTCTATCACAAACTTCAAATTGAAGAAAGAGAAATAAACACCTGATTTCAAGAGAGACACAGCAGAAGCTCCTGCTGCCATGTGGGCCTTTGGGTGGGGAGGGAAGTCCCATGACGTCGGGGTGTAGGGGGGAGAGGAGGAGGGGCAAGGGTGTGGTTGAAGCCTAGACAAAATCAGCCCCACAAGGAGAAAGCTGGGCTCTAAGTGCTGGAGTACTGAAGCCCCACCTAGTACTTGGGGGTCTTACAACATCGGCCAGAGGGAAGGGCCCTGAAACCGAGGGGACCAGAGACAGAAACCTTGGAGAAGATGGCTTCCAGGGAGAAAGACTTCAAGAAAGAAATGTCGGGGAAAGGATGGGGAAAATTAGAGGCGCTAACATGACAATATAACTGGAAACGAAATAATCAATGATAGTACTAATGCAAACAGTGAAAGAATTCAGCGATGTAGCAGGATGTAAAATTAACATGTGCAAAATCGGTCACCTTGAAGGCCATGTCACTTCTGTGATATGCTTCCCGAAAACCTACACTCCAAAAATATCAGACAAACCTGAAGTGAGGGGCATTCTGTAAACGAGTGACTAGTACCCCTCAAAACTATTATGGTCATGAAAATCAAGGAAAGATTGAAAAACTGTCACAGATCAGAGAAGACTAAAGAAACACAACCACTAAATGTAATGTAGTGTCCTGGGTGGGATCCAGGAGCCGAAAAAGGATATTAGTGGAAAAACTGGTGATGGCCGAATAAAGTCTGGATTTTGACAGTAATGTAGAAATGTTGGTTTCTAAGTTTAGACAAATGTAACATGTTCATCTTAGAGGAAACTGGGTGTGTATGTGAACTCTGTACTATTTTGCAACTTTTCTGTAATTCTAAAATATTCTGAAATTAAAATTTTATTAAAAAGAATAAATAGCTTCCATTTACACGAATAGAGCCCCACCATGAACAATAGCTACAAAAGACATCAAGCACTTAGGAATAAACATAATCAGAAATGTGCAGTCAAGGGACTTCCCTGGTGGCGCAGTGGTTAAGAATCCGCCTGCCAATGCAGGGCACATGGGTTCGATCCCCGGTCCGGGAAGATCCCGCATGCCGCAGAGCAGCTAAGCCCGTGCGCCACACCTACTGAGCCTGCACTCTAGAGCCTGCGAGCCACAACTACTGAAGCCCACATGCCTAGACCCCCTGCTCCGTAACAAGAGAAGCCACCGCAATGAGAAGCTCGGGCACCACAACAAAATGTAGCCCCCCGCTCAACACCACTAGAGAAAGCCGGCCCGCAGCAACGAAGTCCCAGAGCAGCCAATAAATAAATAAATTTCTACAAAAAAAGAAATGTGCGGTCAAAATGAAGAAAATAATAAAACCTCTCTGAAAGAGACAAAATTAGCCTTAAACCCATGGAAAGATATCCCTTGTTTTTGAATAAAAGGATTCAACATTATCACGATGCCATTTCCCCATTAGTAAATTTATCTCAATCCCAATTTTTAAAAAAACCAAAACACCAGCAGGCTTTTGTTATGCAATATAATGACAAGTTTATACCGAAGTTCAAGTGGAAAAATAAATGTGCAAGAATAGCCAGAAAACACAGAAAAAGAAAAGCTATAGGTGGGTGTCTACCAGACTTTAAAACAGCTAATATAGCTTCTATAATTAAAGCGGTGCAGTACTAGTGCATGCAAACACAGACCAATGAAATAGGATAGAAAGTCCAGAAACAGACCAAACTGCATATGGAAATTTAATAAATCATAAAGGTGGCATCAAAAATCACTGAAGCAAAGATGGAATTTTTTTTTTTTTTTTTTTGCGCTACGCGGGCCTCTCACTGTCGCGGCCTCTCCCGTTGCGGAGCACAGGCTCCGGACGCGCAGGCTCAGCGGCCGCGGCTCACGGGCCCAGCCGCTCCGCGGCATGTGGGATCTTCCCGGACCGGGGCACGAACCCGCGTCTCCTGCATCGGCAGGCGGACTCTCAACCACTGCGCCACCAGGGAAGCCCGCAAAGATGGAATTTTGACAGCCGTCTTGAGTAAGTTATTTTGCCTTGACTGTCTTAATCTGTAAGGTGGACCTGATTGCATTGTTTAATGGGAAGAGAACCAAATGGGGGGCATTGCGACCTTATTACCCACCACTTTCAGGTCGATCACCCGATCCCTTTGGTCCTCCCTCCCGTCGACTATGAACTGGGAATAATAATAATATCCAATCCACTTCCGGCTCAGGGGAATTGCTGGCATCCAGAGAGAAAACATTTGTGAGACTGAGGAGAGTTGCAGAAAAATAAGGGATTCTTAAGCAGGTCCACCCCAGCACGAATCCACATGGACCTTAATTGTGTCGTTGGCTTCTATTCTAAGGCTTCAGTGACGCCACTCGAGCTACCCAGGTTGGAATTTCCTGGGCAAGTGGGAAGCGGAGGAGAAAATATCGCGTGAATGTTACTGAGTCAGAAGAAAAAAGACTGGAACATTTTCTTACCCTTTCTTCCTTTTTTTTTTTTTTTTTTGCGGTACGCTGGCCTCTCACTGTCGTGGCCTCTCCCGTTGCGGGGCACAGGCTCCGGAAGCGCAGGCTCAGCGGCCACGGCTCACGGGCCCAACCGCTCCGCGGCATGTGGGATCTTCCCGGACCGGGGCACGAACCCGTGTCCCCTGCATCGGCAGGCGGACTCTCAACCACTGCGCCACCAGGGAAGCCCTTTCTTCCTTTTTAAAAAAAAAATTTTTTTTCCTTTTTTTATTCATTTAAAAAAATTAGAGTTCAGGTCCCCTGAGTCACCAAAAAGCTGGAAACCACCTCCCATTCATGGACCTCACGTGAAGATGATAAAGGTCAGCAATAGAGTAACCCAACCAGGAAGATGAGCTGTGTCCTTGGGGGCCGAGGCACATGCTCGGCAATGTTTTCGTGGGGCTATGGCTTTGGTCTTCATGTGCCCCCAGCAAGATGTCTGCACAGCATCCTCTGTGGATGAAGGTCAGCTGTTGATCTCTAGTAGTGCAGGGCCTGGGGACTCGTGAGGTTACAACAAAATTTTTACAAGCAAGTCTTTGCTCTTTTAAACCTTCAGCTCTAATTGAGGCAAGGCGCTCATTTCAACAGGAGTTAGGCTGAGCAATGAATTACAGACAGGGTTTGTGTCTACCAGACATTAAAACATCTGTGTAAGGGAGTTTGGTCAAGCCAGCTTTACACAGTTCATGCAGACGTGATATTATGATGATGTATTCAAGAGCACTCCGGGTGGGGTACCACGGAAGTTTTATGAAAGAGGAATCTCTGACTCTTGTTAAAGATAAACTGAGGACTATTAAAATTTTTGAGTTTATTTGAGCAAAAACTGGTTCACACAGGGCAGTGCAAAACCAGAAGTGGTTAGGAGTGCTCCACCGATTGGACCTATACAGAGATCTTTATTTTGATTTATTTATTTTTGGCCGCGCCTCATGGCATGTGGGATCTTAATTCCCCGACCAGGGATTGAACCTATGCCCCCTGCGGTGGAAGCACAGAGTCTTAACCACTTGACCACCAGGGAAGCCCCTAAAGAGAGACTGTTATAAAGAAAAGGCAGGGTTTCCCCGGTGGCGCAGTGGTTGAGAGTCCGCCTGCCGATGCAGGGGACACGGGTTCGCGACCCGGTCCGGGAAGATCCCACATGCCGCGGAGCGGCTGGGCCAGTGAGCCGCGGCCGCTGAGCCTGCGCGTCCGGAGCCTGTGCTCCGCAGCGGGAGAGGCCACAGCAGCGAGAGGCCCGCGGACCGAAAAGCAACGAAATTGTTGATTGGCTGTAGATTAAAGCCTAGTTGGCTCTTTGTGATTTGCTGTCCTTAGTGCTTTGATTTGCAACCTTGAGGCATTTACAGGCTTAGACTTTGGTTTGCTTAAGTAGTCCACCACCTCATTAGAGCCACCTTCTTGTTTAATTACCACTCTTAACAAACAAGATGTTTTTCTGAAATGTTCTTGCCCCATCACTATAAAGTCACTGCTGCCTACAGTTCTAATTTGAGGAAACCATATAGAAGTGTTTCCCCCTTGGGTCTATGATGTATGATATGTCTCTCCCTTCTTCCTGGCCTGAAATCTCTATCCTATTCAGAGCCTCTGGCCAGACAGCAAAGTCTGGGTTGTTGTCTCAAGAAGTTGTCCATGAATGTCTTTGGACCAGTAATGGGGTGGAGGGGGGGTCTTTAGTCTTGTTTGTATCCATCAGTCCCATAGTACAATGATCTTACAGAAGCCAAAGGCCTTGGACCACCATCCTGAGAGGATAAGGTACAGGCAGGTTCCAAAAGGGAGCTAGGTAGCCAGTATGGATGTTAACAAGCGAGGGAAGCAGCCCTGGCTGGGAGCTCTGAGCAGCCTGAGAATAACACCCCTGGGTAGGCAGACTCTGAGTGATGCGGCGGTTCTCACAGCTGTTGCAGTGAATAAGAGAATATCCTGGAGACAAACACCCTGACAAGTCCCCAAACCAACCACTGGCAACCTCCCACCGGGACCTTTTAGTACAGCTCTCCTAACCACGCTGTCAATGAAAACGCTGCCTGTTTTCCTTAAAGGCACTAACAGAGGGCGCTGTCGCCCAACGGAAACTACATTCAAGTACTGCTGAACCATTTTCCAATCTAATAAACCATCCCCTCCCACTCCAGTCTATGAAAATTCATCTTTTTGAGCAATCCCAAACTGAATTTATTTTTTCAGCTTCCTGCTCAGCTGTGGTGGAGATGTTTGCTTTCAACAGGATGTCTGCTGAACATAATGCTGTATGGACTGGGTAATGCAACATCCTGGTGGAGGCCAAAGAAACACATAAGATGACAGTTTGGGCAGCATTATTTTGTTGCACACAGAATGCGTGTCATTCTTGTGTTTAGGAGACCAAGCCTGCAAACACTGCAAGAATGCAAAGGGAATTTGGACAGTGGAGGCAGTAGAACAGTGAGGGCTGTGCATCCTAAAAAATACCAAAGGGGGTACACACACACACACACACACACACACACACACACACAGGATTTTTTCAACTGGTCAAAACGGTCAGGGAGTTTGGTCTACCATCGTCTCTCCAGGGCCTGTGGCATCCCTGCCTGACACATAGTAGGTGCCTATAAATATCTTTGAATCATAACTGATATACATTCAATGTTAACATTTGTCGAGAAGTTCAGTCCACTGGCCGTTTAGCTGATGAGGCACTAAATAATGTTTAACTGTTTTAAGTGATCCTTTTTAAACTCAGCTAACTGAATCGGCTCTTTGTTTGAAGATCACAAGGATGAAGTCAATAAACGTATTGACCAAACACTGCCCTTCCCCCCTCAGCTCTCCAGAAACTCTCCCATTCTCCTTACTTGACTTTCTTCCCCACGGGGACCCTTGAAGACGGGTCACTGTGAGCCTGACCCTGGCTGGGACTGAAGCCAGCCCAGTGTTTTCCCCAGGGCCTGGTGGGTCCTGCCCCCCGAGGGGACTTCACTCTGCTCCTGTAGTCTCTTCCTCCTGCCTCTGACATCCAAGACCGGCCCCAAGCGGGTAGCAAGAGTGATGCCTTGCCTCCTCTGCCTGGAGCCCATCACTTCTTTCTGTTACACTGCTCAGAACCTCAGAAGGGACCATGAGGGCATCACTTAGCCCACATGGACCTGCTTTCCTCATCCGGGACCTGAGACCCGGCCCCAGGAGCTCCGTGCTCCCTTTCATCTCCAGGTTCCTCTGCTTCTCAGACCCACACACCCTGGGGCGGATCAGGGGACAGCAGTCACGCCCTGAGTGTGGTACCTAAAGCCTGGCTCTGACCTGCAGCAGCTTCACCCGGGGACTTGAGAGAAACGCAAGTTCCCCGCCTTCCCTAGACCTTTGGAATCCGACTGGGGCTGGGGCCCCTCAGGCTATGATTGAGCAGCCCCCGGTCATTCTGATCCCTGTAAAATTGAACCCCTGTCCTGCAACTGTGTAGTGGGAAGGTAGGGGTCAGAGACAGAGGAGCTTGTGGAGCTTGGGCTGGCCGGAGGCTGCAGGAGCGGGGTCAGGGAGGACCTGGAGGATGGGAGATGAAAAGCCCAGGGAACTCCTGGGCTAAGGAAGAGAGGCAGCTGGTGGCCAAAAGCACAGGCTCTCATCTGACTACTTAAATTCGGGCTCTGCCACCTACTGTGTGTGTGACCTGGGCAAGAGGCTTAAACTCTCTATGCTTCCGTTTTCTCATCTCTAAAATTCTCATGGGGCAAGTAGTAGTAGTATAGCTGGCGCTGCCCAAATGCCACTCAGTCCCTTCAGGGCTCTCCTCCCTGACCTCTTTGCTCTTTCTGGATGTCAGAGCCTGCTTCCTGAGTCCAAGTGCCCTGTCCTCATCCCCTAACACGACAGCTGTCCCCAAACAATGACTGCTCGATGGGTGTGTCAAAACCCCAGCTCTCTTGCCCCTTTGTGACTAAATCTGCTCTGTGTTCTATGCGGATTCTAGAGTTTCCTCAGAAGGAATAAGCTCCTGTAACCCCTTCGGCGAGTGGCACCTTTTATTAGCACCCCCTTCCCTGTCTCCCTTTCCAGCTCCCCGCAGCTTACTTCCAAAGATCACCTTGCAAACAGCCTGCCCTCGAGTCCTCATCTCAAGGTCTTCTCTTGGGGAACCCAAGCTGATCCAAGAACTTACCCTCTAGGGTTGATATGAGGATTAATGCAGTCAGTGCTGAGAGCTATGCTCGGCACACAGTAGGCGCTCCATAAATGATCGCCATTACTATTAGTAACTGAGCACTGAGTTTGGAGTCAGGACACCTGATTCCAGTCTTGCTTTGCACCTGCCAGCGAGGGGAGCCCGAGGAAGCCAGTTATCCCCTCTGAGTGTCAGTTTCCACCCTTTCAAGGCTATTGGGGGAATAAAATAGAATAGCTCTGCAGGCACTTTGCAAACGCTGAAAGGTTACACCCAAGCGAAAGGTAAGAAGAACCAAAGGCTGAGGAAACACCGCACAGCTCAGCTCCATGTACCCCGGAGCCGGGAACCAGGACCACCTCGGGCCCAGAAAGGACCCTCCTGAACCAGCGCCCACTCACCCGGGACGGGGGGATGCAGCTGGGGGTTCCTCAGCCTCGCTCATTTGACACAGCAGTCCTGAGCACTGCTGAAAATCAGGCCCTTTGATCCCCCCGGTGCTGAGCATTTGGGGCCGAGTATCTCAGGAGTCACGAGGCTTTTATTTTGAGGTATTTAAAATGGGTATATTGGAAACGAGAGCAATGCCAAATGGGATCTAATACAGTGCCACGTTCCAATATTTATCTTTTATGAATTAAATGCTTGTAACATGAAAAGTGCAATGCAGCATAACTGTGCCATTAGCATCGTAATCAAACTATTCCCGAATCACTCTTAATTCACAGAGCAGAACAGGGGGGTGGTCCAAGGCAAGACTCAGAAGCTAAGTTTTCTCCCCTGAACTGCGTGTGTTTTGTCGAAGAATCCCCAACTTAATTGGCCACGATGTCAGAGGCCCAACTCCTTGGCCCTTTTTCCTCCACCTGAGCAGGGAAAGCCATTTTGAAAGTGGAGGTGTTGAAAGGGCCCCCTGGGAGCCCTGCGGAGCGTGGACTGCAGAGGAGAGACAGGCAGGGGATTTTCTTTATTATTATTTTTTTATTTATTTTATTTATTTATTTTTGGCTGTGTTGGGACTTCGTTGCTTCGAGTGGGCTTTTCTCTAGTTACGGTGAGCGGGGGGCTACTCCTTGTTGCGGTGCGCGGGCTTCTCATTGCGGTGGTTTCTCTTGCTGTGGAGCACTGGCTCTAGGTGCGCGGGCTTCAGTAGTTGTGGCACACGGGCTAAGTAGTTGTGGCTCACGGGCTCTAGAGCGCAGGCTCAGTAGTTGTGGCGCACGGGCTTTGTTGCTCCATGGCACGTGGGATCTTCCCAGAGCAGGGCTCGAACCCGTGTCCCCTGCATCGGCAGGCGGATTCTCAACCACTGCACCACCAGGGAAGCCCTAGAGACAGGAGATTTATTTGGACATGCCAGCAGCCATCTGGACTGAGGCCCTGAAGGGCTTAAATAAAGCTGTAGAAAATGGCGATGAAGAGGTAAAAGGGACTAACATATATTTTGAAGGGGAAGTCTCCTGGTTTTTGTTTTCTCGCCTATGTGAAAAAACGGAAACACAAACAGGATTAATAGAGGGCCATTTTTAAAAAGAGCGTTCGAAGAATTCTTCTGCGGCTTCCAGAAACTTCCAGTAACTGGTGACTTCTGTCCGGTGACTGCTTCCCTCTCCTCAGGGGAAGAAAGAGTTTTACTCAGGCAGGCAGCTTGTCCATGACTATTCCTCCAGCCGTGCACATTTGTCTTTTTACGCCTGAGACATGTTTTTCCTCAAAATGTCTGGGCAAATGCCAGTAGGAGACAATGTGTCCCAGGGTAGCTGATGTTGCTGGCAAATGTCATGCCCTTTCATACTTCATTCTGGATGCTGGGAAGATTCTGAGGTGTCCAAGCTGCTGCAATGCCTGCCGTCACTCTTGTATTGTACACGATGGGGAGATTTGTCTGGAAAAGGAAGGGAGGGTGGACTCCAGCTCTTCAAGTTTGAATTTCCTGTGAGGGCAGAGGTGGGGTCCTGGGAGGGAGGAAGGGCTCCTGGAAGGCTGGCCAGGTCCCCTCCTCTCCGCCATAGCACTGTGCTCACCACCAGGGAGGGGCCAGGCCACTTAAATCTCATCTCAACCTGGCTGCTTTACCTCGAAAACCTCCGCGTCACCAGCTGAAAAAGTAATAATAACGTGGCGAGGAAAAACTCCCAGCCAGCCTTCTGTTTGAGAAGAGATGGGTGCTGGGAGTGGAGAAGCAAGTGGCCCAGTGGAGAGAGGACAGCCTCCCAGCGATGGCCATGGTCACTTGGCTTTTGGGGAGTTTCTGAGCATGGTGGAGGCCTGTGCCCTGTTACTACACAGCTGGTGGCATTTCTGTAAGACAAGTGTGGGATTTCTGAAGGGATCGAGTACAGAAGAAAGCTAAGAGCGATGATGGTCCTAGAGATTGAGGCAAAACATTCCTGCTTCTTTGCTTAGCTCGGAGGACATGAAGCCACCCAACTCTGCTGACTTCAAATGGGCCACCCCTCAGCATGACCAGGAAGCAACCATAGAGTTCCCGTTTGCAAACGTTAGCTCTTTGGGTACTCGTCTGACCCTAGAAAGGGGGAAGGACTCCCCCCAGTATGCCTGGGGTTGCATTTCCCACCGCCTTTAACAACACACAAGTCCAGGTTTGTGGAGTCTGAAGCTTGGAAAACTTGGAGAGCACTCTTTAAGAAGAAGAATACCAGGCTATGAATACCCAAGTAGGCATGGAAGTGATCATTTATTCAGAACAACAGAAATCACAACAAATTACAAAATGTCAACAATGGGCTGTATTAGATTCCTGTGGCTGCCATAGCAAATTACCACACACTTAGGGACTTAAAATAGGGGAAATTTATTTTCTCACAGTTCTGGAGGTCAGAAGTTGGAAATCAAGCTCTCAGTCAGGCCACACTCCCTCCCTCGGGGGCTCTAGGAGAGAGTCCTTTCCTGCCTATTCTAGCTTCTGGGAACTTCCCCAGCAGGCCCGGGCTTTCTTGGCCTACGGCCACATCACTGCAGTCTCTGCCTCTGTGGTCACGTTGCCTCCTTCTCTTCTGTCTGGCTCCTCTGTGTGTCTCTTGTGAGGACATTTGTCATTGGATTTAGGGCTCATCTGGATGATCCAGCATGATCTCATCTCAAGACCCTACGTAATTATATCTGCGGAGACCCTTTTTCCATATACGGTAAATTTCATGGGTTCCAGGGATTAGGATGTGGACCTCTTTTTGGAGGCCACTATTCAACCCCCTACACTGACAAATACCATAAACATCACAAATGTCAGGAAAATAACATTCCATTTTTATTAAATAACTGTCTGAATACTTTTCTGAATACTTTACACTTCTGAATACTTTTTCTGAAAATTTTTGGCTGTATACCATTTGACTGCCTCTCCATGTGACAATAATTTTATAATTTCATTTTCTATAGAGACAATAGAAAGAAGATCCATGTTTACTCCATCATGATTTATTTAAATGTGCATTTTATGACTGATGGAATGCATAGAATATGTGATTCCATACATTTACTGCTTCCAGGACTGCTATAGGTTTGTGTCCACAAACACAGGAATTCTGATAAGTTCTATTTCACGTGATTCCTATCAAAAGACGAAAAGAAAAAGTACGGTGCTGTATTTGTTTCCTAGGGCTGATGTAACAAAGCGCTGCAGACTGGGTGTCTTAAAACAACAGAAATGTATTCTTTCATATGTCTGGAGGCTGGAAGTCCAAAAACAAGGTGTGGGTGGGGCCTTGCTCCATCTCAGTCTCTGGACAGAACACTATTCAGCTTTCTCTGGCTTCCGGTGTTGCCGTCAATACTTGGCATTCCTTGGCCTTCCCTGGTTTGCAGCTGCATCATTCCAATCTCATCCTCTGTCATCACCTGGCATTTTCCAGTGCGTCCAAATTTTCCTCTTTTTATAAGGCCATCAATCACTGTGTTAGGGCCTGCCCTACTTCAATAGGAGGAAGTGTATGACTTCATTTTAACTGACACTTTAATTATATCTGTCATGAAATAAAATTTATATTTTAAGGCAAGAAAAGAACAATTTAAACAATTTTTCTCTGCCAGTTTGGGCCTCCTCCCTTCCCTCTAGTATGCATTGTGCATCTACATTATGCATTAACTAGACCTCCCCAAGTGTAGAACTATCTGCTCAACCATAAAGCTCAATGTTTCTTCTTTTGGCCATATAACTCCTTAGAAGATAGCATTCCTTTCTTGGTCTTGTAAGGGGTCATGATGACCCACTACTCTCCATGTACATGCAAAAATCTCTGGTGAACTTTATGTGCAATGTCCAGTATGTAATTTCCCTTAAAAATAGTGATTGGTAAGGAACGGACTGGGTCAGATGACCTGGGGAGATATTGGGCCACACCTAATGGAAGTTCTTAGCTTAAATATTTATGCCAGTAGTATTCTGCCTATTTTACAAGAGTATTGTTTCTTGAATTACCAGATGGGTGACTAAGCCTCCGATAAAAATAATGATGACTAGGGGACTTGAAACAATTGACCAAATATATAGTCCTATAAGATCAATGATTGTAATAGTGTAACTCTGGATATGGGAAGAAGCAACAAGAGGGAGCTATTTCCTGGACCATAACAGACTAGTAACACAGGTGGTACAGAGGCTTCGGCTACTGTTAACTGGGCCTGGTCCAGTAATAGCACATGGAGTGTCCTATCAAGGAAATCCTCGGAATGAGCATTTCTAGTGCCGTGGGACAAATTGGTCACAAACTGCCTCCCAAACCTTGGTCAAATTACGACCGAGGGCTTCCCTGGTGGCGCAGTGGTTGAGAGTCCGCCTGCCGATGCAGGGGACGCGGGTTCGTGCCCCGGTCCGGGAGGATCCCACGTGCCGCGGAGGGGCGGGGCCCGTGAGCCACGGCCGCTGAGCCTGCGCGTCCGGAGCCTGTGCTCCGCAACGGGAGAGGCCACAGCAGTGAGAGGCCTGCGTATCACCAAAAAAAAAAAAAAAAAATTATGACCGAAAGGGAGGGGATTGTAAAATAAAGGATGTTGCCCACCATCCAGTTCTAAAAGAATTAGCCACTGGAGTCACTGACCTACAATACACACTGAAAGGAATTTAAGGTGAAGATCAGGATGAGGCACTTTCTGCTCTGGGAGAACTGATAGAACTGGCCCTCAGATAGTTAGATTTTTTTCAGGAGAAAGTTTTATGAACCTAGTTTCCTGCATTTTCCCATACTTAGAAGAGCCCTGACACCGTTAACTAAGATATCTGTTCCTTGTGAATAGCAGTAACCTTCTACCAAGCTGTGTGCTTGATTGCTTGTAGCCCTTCACCAAAATCACATATGTACTTGGCCTCCCCCGCCTCACCTCTTTGGAACAGTCCTCAGAGCTTTCTGAAAGACTGTCTCCTGGGTTATGATCCTCAGGTTGGCTCGAATAACATTCTCTATTTCTTTTTTTGATTATTAATTAAATTTTCCTCGACATCTGCAAAGACCCTATTTCCAAATCACATCACATTCACAGGTACAGGGAGGTAAGACTTCAACCTGTCTTTTTGTGAGACACAATTCAGGTGTATTTATAATTGTACAGGACGCATTCTTCAGTATATACCAGGAGAGAGCCTTAATTTCAGACTCTGCATCGATGAGAAGCAAACCCTCCACTGGCAGTTTTACCCGCCTGGTGACTACAACCACCTTCCCCAGGCTAGCTTCCATCTGCAGACAGTTCAAACCTGTTTATTATGTTCGCCATACTTTTCTGGAGGAATGGGCACGTATCATAGAATTCAGAAGCCCCAAATGAAAGGCCCCCAGAGAAGAACCAAGGAGAAGGCTGTGATGTAGAAATGAATGCCTTAGGGGAGTGTGTTGCCTCTGGATGGAGAACAGAGGGGGTCCTTAATCCTTGAGGATGTAAGGGGTCACGAGATCTTAATGCTCTTCCTAACTCGCTGTCTGTTTCAGGGTTTTACAGTGCTGACTGTCTGGGAGTTCTTCGGACCTTCACATGTCTCCTGCTTTACTTTAATCCCACTTTTTTTTTTTTTAATGTAGGTGTCTTTAAAAATTTTTTTTTAATTAATTAATCATTTACTTTGGCCATGCCGCACGGCACGTGGGCTCTTAGTTCCCCGACCAGGGATCAAACCCGTGCCCCCTGCAGTGGAAGAGGAGAGCCTTAACCACTGGACTGCCAGGAAAGTCCCAATCTCACTTTTTTGAGTGTAGGGGTCTCAGAACAGACACCAATGACTTGGCGTGCTTGCCCTTAAATCCTCCCCTCTGCCAGGATAGGACCTGGCCGGACATCCTTGTCACTGAGCCTGGGCCCAGTGGCTTCAGATGCTCCAGCTGCAGAATGACTTCATTTACATTGCTATTCAGAAGCAAACAGCCCAGCTCCAAGGAAAGTCTTTCCTTTCTAACAAACAAGCCAGTATGTGGCATTTTTCTTTTCCTTACTCTGCAGAGTAAAATGAACTTTGCAGATGTTCCTATAATCCCAGGAGAATAAGATTCACAGATGAGCCGCCAAGAGTGGCTTGGCTCTGATACTGGGTAGCCAGTTGCCATGTGGCCTGGGGTCAAGTCAGAGGAGCAGCTGGGAATATCATTTGAAAACTAACTTCATGGCTGTGGTCAGAGGGCCAGAAAGCCTGTTTGCATAGCGCCTTCCCTCACAAACTGCAATGAGTGTGCTTCCCCCGATAACAAAGCCTGCAAGAGACAAAGGGGGTAGATAAGAGCATCTCCTTGTCCCAGTAAAGTGGTGGGGCTTGGCTTTCTCTAATCCTGGTGGTGGTGATCAGGCAGTGAGAATCCATGGAAGATGCAGGAGGCAGGACCCTTAACCCATAGGGACTCAACTCGGGGCTCCAGATAAATAAAACATTCTACAAAGTTGGTCCATGATGACTCTGGGAATAGCCATCACCTTAATAAGCAGAGACAAATGGATAATGGGGCTGTGTGTTTTGTGGCAGACCCATCTTACTAAAGGGCGGTCAAAGAACTTTCAAACCAACCAATCAGCGGCCACCTGTTTCCAGGGTCTTATGGGCAGATGAACCCAAAGTTCAACGAATATCGATAGTATACATTTAAGGACAATTCTCACGTTCAAATGTCAGAGTCTATTTAAGAAAGAGTCCAGTTTGCAAATAAGCATTAGGTCGCAACACAGCAAAACTCTCTCGTCTCACAGATGATACTGATACCAGGAATGACGCTCCCTTTTGGAGCCTTTTCTCTTCCTCATTCCATGCGATTTTCACCCTTGCTAAGGTGTAGAGGAGGAAAAAGAAAACTTTCCTGCCCTGTTAGGCTCTGCCTCTGGAGCCCTAGAAATTAAACTGACAAAAGGCAGATTAACAGGAGAAAAGGCATACACATTTTATTTGACGTTAATTTTTTTATGTGTGCGTGGAAGCCTTCATACAAAAGAAATAAAGACCCTCAGAGGAGGTTAGGCCTGAGAGCTTATAGACCGTTTTTACCAAAAAGAGATAAAACTGTGGACATGTGACAGACAGGAAAAGGAGTTTGAACTTTTAGAGGCAGTAAATTGTGGAAAAGTAAATACATGGAGGAAAGTAATGGAAGATAAGGGTTGATTAGTAAGATTTGTTATGCGGATTCCTCTCCTGTGTCTCCCGACTGATAAGAGTCTAGAGTCTTCTCTGGGGATTAATGGTGATTCAGAATTGTTCTGCCCTTCCTGGTATGAGAAAGGGGATGGGGAGGATCCCTCCACAAGGGGAAATTTATGCCCTGCTTTTAGGCAAATAGAGAGCGTTTCTGTGTCTCATTAAAGAAATATCAGAACTGGATGGTAAAGTGATAAAAACAGGTTTTTCTCAGGACTATTGCAATAGGGAAAAAGAGACCTCAATATAGAACTGGGCTCAGTTTCAAATATAGCAGGGGCAAGAAGAGATTTAGAGCCAAGGAGCAGGGTGGGGGTCAGTGGAAGGAAAATTACTAAGCAGAAACATGGGGGGTGCAATTCTTGCTGAAGGCAAGCCAGAGTCATCAGACATCACCTGGACAGTGGTGGAGGATGAGGAACCTGATTAGATATCTGTCGAGGGTGATCAGACATCGAAGGTGGGGATTCTAGCTAAACTGACCTGTGGTATTGCTAACTGGACAACATAGAGACAACACACACGTACAAAGGTCGAGGTTAGCAGAGGAGAGCACTCAGAGGCGCCTAGCTAAAGTTTGGTCAAGGAGAGACTCTTTGTTAGTCTGCAGCCTGTCAGTTACCTTCAGCTCAAAATAATCCTTAAGCCAATGTGGCATATTTGGAACAGCATATTCTGATCCTGTTCACTGCTGTCGTGGAACTCAGCCAGGTACCAGCATCTTCCAGGGGGCCATCACAAGAAAGGGGACCCCTGGGCTGTGCAGTAGACATGTTTTAAATAACTTCCACAGACACAGAGGCATTTGATTGTCATCATTGCGAGAACTCTTAGTTATAGAGACATAAATCCACCCCAATTTAAAGAATTCAGTAAAAGAATGTATAGAAAATGACTAAAACATGGCCCCAATTATCTTAAAAATGTGTATGCATACACACTTGATTGTATAAATATATCTGCAATTGTACTTGTGCTGATGATTAATGTCTGTCTCTCCACCTAAGTGTACACTCCTTGAGTGCATGGATAATGTTAACTGGAACCTGGAAAAGGAGAATGACTTTCTGACCAAAGGAACAAATGAAGAATTTCCAGCAATCAAATATATTTTCAGCTCCTTACGATGCTTTAGCTATAAATGGCTTTTTCAAAAAATTCTGACCTTTCAGGTACTTCCCTTGTGGCACAGTGGTTAAGAATCCGCCCCCCAATGCAGGGGACACAGGTTCGAGCCCTGGTCTGGGAAGATCCCACATGCCGCGGAGCAACTAAGCCCATGTCCCACAATTATGGAGGCTGCACTCTAGAGCTCACGAGCCACAACTACTGAGCCCACGTGCCGCAACTACTGAAGCCCGTGTGCCTAGATCCCATGCTCTACAACAGAGAAGCCGCCACACTGAGAAGCCAGTGCACCGCAACGAAGAGCAGCCCCCGCTCTTCACAGCTAGAGAAAGCCTGCGCGCAGCAAGAAGACACAACGCAGTGACAAAAATAAATAAATTAATTAATTAAAAAAAAATTCTGACCTTTCAATCTGGATGATACAAGGCTTTGGAAATATTTTGGATCTCATCATTTATCTCATAAATGACCAACATCAAGCTGCCATGCTTGAAATATATCATTGGGTTCCCATGGAGACCAGCCTTTTCATGGGTTGCTCCCAGCGATGACCCGGTGTGGCAGGGACAGCAGGAAGGCCCGTTTCTGGGATGGGTGACATTGGTTCGAGGACTCCACATTGGCCTTGCCAAACTTCCCTGGAAGTACTGCAGCCCCAAACTCTTCCACTCAACCTTCCTTCCTTCCTTCAGGCCTTCTGAAAATAGAGAAACACTCTGTCCGACGTTCAGGGTAAACCACATGGAAGCACACACCAAAAGAGAAGAATCTGTGGCGAAAATAGAAATGGCTGCCGGGTACGTACTGGCATCTGAGCCCAAGAGAATCCCTGAGCGGCTGCCCTGGCCCCAGAGGGGCACAGAAAACCCAAGTGTTTCCTGTGTCCCTAAGGGTGTACATTAGCTATAGCTTTCAGGTGTAACCTTTCTCCCAAGAACTTAGCTGTCACCCTGGGGGGAAAAATGGGGAAATTTCACAAAGTTTCCTGAAACTGAAATTTTTCATACATGAAGTGATTGAATTATTACTAACTTGATCAAATGTCTTGTACTGGAAATATTACTTCCAAAGGGAATGGCAGCTCAAGATACAAACTGAGTTTAGGTTTGGAACAAATATAAAAAGTAGGTTTTGCAGATGAGTTTTGTGACCTTGAAAAATTTTGCACTGTAGACACACATATGCTTATTGTATAAGCAGTTTTTTCACTGAACTTTTCTTGACACTTAATATATTGTGAGAATCTTTCATGTCAATAAAAAGCTTTTCATTTTTTTTTTTGCGGTACGCGGGCCTCTCACTGTTGTGGCCTCTCCCATTGCGGAGTACAGGCTCCGGACGCGCAGGCTCAGCGGCCATGGTTCACAGGGCCAGCCGCTCCGCGTCATGTGGGATCTTCCCGGACCAGGGCACAAACCCGTGTCCCCTGCATCGGCAGGCGGACTCCCAACCACTGCGCCACCAGGGG
>NC_041221.1:44500488-44574821 GCF_002837175.3 Physeter macrocephalus | reverse complement strand
TTTTTTTTTTTTTTTTTTGCGGTACGCGGGCCTCTCACTGCTGTGGCCTCTCCCGTTGCGGGGCACAGGCTCCGGATGCGCGGGCTCAGCGGCCATGGCTCACGGGCCCAGCCGCTCCACGGCATGTGGAATCTTCCCGGACCGGGGCACGAACCCGTGTTCCCTGCATCGGCAGGCGGACTCTCAACCACTGCACCACCAGGGAAGCCCAGCTTTTCATTTTTAATAGTCATGGCCACATCATCATTTACTCACTCACTCTCTTTCCTTGCTGGTGGTCAGCCAGGAATCTCTCTTAGCTGGGAGCCTTTCTCAGCTTCTTAAGGCCACCTACATTCCTTGGTCGGTTGACCCCTCCATCTTCAAGCCAGCAAAAGTGTGTCAAGGCCTTGTCACACTTGTAATTTCTCCAACTTCCCCTCCTGCTGCATCTCTTGTGCCTCCAACCAACTCTAAAGTCCTCCCTATTCTACGTCTGTAATCTAAGTCATATCTGCAAAGTTCTTTTTCCACGGAATGTAGTGTCTGCCCAAGTTCCAGGGATATGGCATGAACATCTTTGGGGACTGTTCCACCTGCCCCAGTGCTTTGTATCATATGTGCATATAGTTCGTTGCTTTATAAATGTTAATTGCCTTAATTTTCTGGTCATTCAGTTTCATATTGCTCTTATTTTAGCTGTAGATAACATTACAATAAATCTGTTCGTTTTGTTCTACCTGAGTCATACCTCACATATTCCAGATTTCCTCCATCCTGAGGTCAACTCTTAAAGAAAAAACAAGGACCACAGCTATAATCTTAGTTTGGAAGTTAGTTTGGCACTTAGTTCTCCCTGTGCACAAGAACATAGAATTGAGGATTGAGGGGAATAATGTACCTGGAAAAATCTTGTATCGGTTAGAATTAGGTTCAACTCCAGGTGACAGAAAATTTAATCTTTAAAGAGGTAAAGGGATTTAAACAAGACTGAAGTTCATTTCTCTCATATCAATGAAGTCCAGAATTAAGTACCCAAGAGCTGGTACATTAGCTCCACAATAGTCTCCGGCCAAGGTTCTTTTTAGTTAACTGAGGCACTTTCCCCATATGGCTTCCACCTCATGGTACAAAATAGCTGCTTGAGTTCCAGCTATTACATCCACATTCCCATCAGCAGGAAAGAGGAAAGATGGAGATATCACACGTAAGACCTCTTATATCTCACTGGCCAAATGTTGCTCGTATGGCTACGCCTAACCCCAAGGGAACCTGGGAAATGTAATCTCTATTCTAAGTGGCCATTATGCCCTGTACATGTTCTTATTACTAAGGAAGTAGGGAAGAACAGATACTGTAGTGAAACCAGCCATAGATCTAAATCTAAAATTATTTTCACTTTTCCTTCTGAGTCCTCCTACCTTCAGGGTGAGGAAAGTGATCTCTAGTAAGCTGCATATATGCCCAGGAAGGAATGAAAGAAATGCAGAGAGGCGTTACTATCCAAATGTTCATTATTTAAGCCCCCAAACAAGGACCTAAAGGTCACTAATGAACTAACCATATGGAAACCTCACCCCCACTTGTTACTCCCTCCTCACTTGACGCTAGCCTCTGTCACTGCCAATTTCCTCACAACTCTGTCTTTCAGCCTCTCCCAGAGTTTTAGCTAATGTGACAGAAGGCAAATGCCAGGCAAGTTGATCTCAAAGTAACGTTGCAAATACTATAAAAGGTCCAGGGTTTCATGAAGTCCATGAACTGCTATTAGGGAACCTCTTGTATCCCAGCAAAACCAATGACAAATGAGCACCTCCGATGAGAGAGAATAATTAGCAACTGAAGAAGGAAAGACTCTTGAGGCATTTCAAAAAGGAGTTATTTGAATATTTAAGGTTTAGGAAAAGCCCTTGGTGAAATTCGTGAAAAGCATCACAGTCATGTATTCTTTTGAGTTAAAAATCGCCCTGCCTTTTCCTTTTGAAAAACGTAACCATTGTGGGAAGGTTAACACCTCAGTGCCTGGGTTATCAGCGAACATGGTGGGCCTCTTCTCTCAGATAGAGAAAGGGGCTGTGTGGAAACACCAGAACTTTCTGGAGAATAGGGAAGAAGAAGGGTCCTCTGAAGGCTGAGGCAAATGTGGAGAAGCACGTTATCGGCTCTATGAAGTTGCTCAAGCCCAGCCCCACAGAGCCAGACAGTGATGTCATTTAAATGAGGAAGTAGGGGGGACCTTCAAGATGGCGGAGGAGTAAGACATGGAGGTCACCTTCCTCCCCAGAGATACATCAAAAATACATCTACATGTGGAACAACTCCTACAGAACACCTACTGAACGCTGGCAGAAGACCTCAGACCTCCCAAAAGGCAAGAAACTCCCCACGTACCTGGGCAGGGCGAAAGAAAAAAGAATAAACAGAGACAAAAGAATAGGGACGGGACCTGCACCAGTGCGAGGGAGCTGTGAAGGAGGAAGGGTTTCCACACACTAGGAAGGCCCTTCCCGGGCAGAGACTGCAGGTGGCGGAGCGGGGAAGCTTCGGGGCCTCGGAGGAGAGTGCAGCAACAGGAGTGCGGAGGGCAAAGTGGAGAGATTCCCGCATGGAGGATCAGTGCCGACCAGCACTCACCAGCCCGAGAGGCTTGTCTGCTCACCTGCCGGGGCGGGCGGGGGATGGGAGCTGAGGCTCGGGCTTCGGACGTCAGATCACAGGGAGAGGATTGGGGTTGGATGCATGAACACAGCCTGAAGGGGGCTAGTGAGCAACAGCTAGCAGGGAGGGAGTCTGGGAGAAAGTCTGGAGCTGCCTAAGAGACAAGAGACCATTGTTTCAGGGTGTGCAAGGAGAGGGGATTCAGAGCGCTGCCTAAACGCGCTCCAGAGACAGGTGCGAGCTGCGGCCACCAGCGCAGACCCCAAAGATGGTCATGAGACGCTAAGCCTGCTGCTGCCACCACCAAGAAGCCTGTGTGCAAGCACAGGTCACTCTCCACACCTCCCCTCCCAGGAGTCTGTGCAGCCCACCACTGCCAGGATCCTGTGATCCAGGGACAACTTCCCTGGGAGAACACACAGCATGCTCCAGGTTGTAGCAACGTCATGCTGGCATCTGTCACTGCAGGCTCACCCCACATTCCGTACCCCTCCCTCCCCCACCCTGAGTGAGCCAGAGCCCCCGAATCAGCTGCACCTTTAACCCCATCCTGTGTGAGCGAAGAACAGATGCCCTCAGGTGACCTACACATAGAGGCAGGGCCAAAACCAAAGCTGAACCCCAGGAGCCATGCGAACAAGGAAGAGAAAAGGAAATTTCTCTGTGTAGCCTCAGGAGCATCGGATTAAATCCCCACAATCAACTTGAGGTACCCTGCATCTGTGGAGTACCTGAAGAGACAGCAAATCAACCCAAAATTGAGGCAGTGGACTTTGGGAGCAACTGTAGACTTGGGGTTTGCTGTCTGCAACTGACTTGTTTCTGATTTTTATGTTTAGCTTAGTATAATTTTTAGTGCTTGTTATCATTGGTGGATTTGTTTATTGGTTTGGTTGCTATTTTTTAATTACTTTTTTATTTGAATAATTTTTTACTTTTATTATTTTATTTTATTTATTAAAAAACTTTCTTTTTTTCTCCCTTTTCTTCTGCACCATGTAGCTGACTGGGTCTTGGTGTTCTGGCTTGGTGTCAGTCCTGAGCCTCAGAGGTGGGAGAGTCGAGTTCAGGACATTGAACCACCAGAGACATCCTGGCCCCATGTAATATCAATCAGTGAGAGCTCTCCCAGAGTTCTCCATCTCAACTCTAAGACCCAGCTCCACACTACAGCCAGCAAGTTCAAGTGCTGCATGCCTCATGCCAATCAATTAGCAAGACAGGAACACAACCCCACCCATAAGCAGAGAGGCTGCCTAAAATCATACAAAGTTCACAGACACCCCAAAACATACCACTGGACATGGCTCTTCCCACCAGAAAGACAAGATCCAGGCCCACCTACCAGAACACAGGCACCTCCACCAGGAAGCCTACACAACCCACTGAACCAACCTTACCCACTGGGAGCAGACACCAAAACAACAGGAACTACAAACCTGCAGCCTCCAAAAAGGAGACCCCAAACACAGTAAGTTAAGCAAAATGGGAAAACAGAGAAATATGCAGCAAATGAAGGAGCAAGGTAAAAACCCACCAGACCAAACAAATGAAGAGGAAATAGGCAGTCTACATGAAAAAGAATTCAGAGTAATGATAGTAAAGATGATCCAAAATCTTGGAAATAGAATGGAGAAAATACAAAAAAACGTTTAACAAGGACATAGAAGAACTAAAGAGCAAACAAAAAATGATGAACAACACGATAAATGAAATTAAAAATTCTCTAGAAGGAATCAATAGCAGAATAAGTGAGGCAGAAGAACATATAAGTGACCTGGAAGATAAAATATTGGAAATAACTACCGCAGAGCAGAATGAAGAAAAAAGAATGAAAAGAATTGAGAACAGTCTCAGAGAACTCTGGAACAACAGTAAATGCACCAACTTTCGAATTATAAGGGTCCCAGAAGAAGAGAAAAAGAAAGGGACTGATAAGATATTTGAAGAGATTATAGTTGAAAACTTCCCTAACATGGGAAAGAAAATAGTCAATCAAGTCCAGGAAGCCCAGAGAGTCCCATACAGGATAAATCCAAGGAGAAACACACCAAGACACATATTAATCAAACTATCAAATATTAAATACAAAGAAAAAGTATTAAAAGCAGTAAAGGAAATGCAACAAATAACATACAAGGGAATCCCATAAGGTTAACAGCTGATCTTTCATCAGAAACTCTGCAACCCAGAAGGGAGTGGCAGGAATATTTAAAGTGATGAAAGGGAAAAACCTACAACCAAGATTACTCTACACAGCAAGGATCACATTCAGATTCGATGGAGAAATTAAAACCTTTAGAGGCAAGGAAAAGTTAAGAGAATTCAGCACCACCAAACCAGCTTAACAACAAATGCTAAAGGAACTTCTCAATGATCAAGGGATCAATGCAAGAAGAAGATATAACAATTGTCAATATTTATGTACCCAACATTGGAGCACCTCAATACATAAGGCAAATGCTAACAGCCATAAAAGGGGAAATTGACAGTAACACGATCATAGTAGGGGACTTTAACACCCCACATTCACTAATGGACACATCATCCAAAATAAATAAGGAAACACAAGTTTTAAATGATACATTAAACAAGATGGACTTAATTGATATTTATAGGACATTCCATCCAAAAACAACAGAATTCAATTTCTTCTCAAGTGCTCATGGAGCATTCTCCAGGATAGCTCATATCTTGGGTCACAAATCAAGCACTGGTAAATTTAAGAAAATTGAAATCTTATCAAGTATCTGTTCCAAACACAATACTATAAGACTAGATATCAATCACAGGAAGAAAACTGTAAAAAATACAAACACATAGATGCTAAACAATACGCTACTAAATAACCAGGATATCACTGAAGAAATCAAAGAGGAAATCAAAAAATACCTAGAAACAAGTAACAATGAAAACACGATGACCCAAAACCTATGGGATGGAGCAAAAACAGTTCTAAGAGGGAAGATTATAGCAATACAATCCTACCTCAAGAAACAAGAAACATCTCAAATAAACAACCTAACCTTATACCTAGAGCAATCAGAGAAAGAACAAAAAAACCCCAAAGTTAGCAGAAGGAAAGAAATCATAAAGATCAGATCAGAAATAAATGAAAAATAAATGAAGGAAACAATAGCATAGACAAATAAAACTAAAAGTTGGTTCCTTGAGATGGTAAACAAAGTTGATAAACTACTAGTCAGACTCATCAAGCAAAAAAGTGAGAAGACTCAAATCAACAGAATTAGAAATGAAAAAGGAGAAATAACAACTGACATGGCAGAAATACGAAGGATCATGAGGGATTGCTACCAGCAACTCTATGCCAATAAAATGGACAACCTGGAAGAAATGGACAAATTCTTAGAAAAGCACAAATTTCTGAGACTGAACCAGGAAGAAATAGAAAACATACACAGACCAATCACAAGCACTGAAACTGAAACTGTGATTAAAAATCTTCCAACAAACAGTAGCCCAGGACCAGATGCCTTCACAGGCGAATTCTATCAAACATTTAGAGAAGAGTTAACACATATCCTTCTCAAACTCTTCCAAAATATAGCAGAGGGAGGAACACTCCCAAACTCATTCTATGAGGCCACCATCACCTTGATACCAAAAGCAGACAAAGATGTCACAAATAAAAAAGAAAACTACAGACCAATATCACTGATGAACATAGATGCAAAAATCCTCAACAAAATACTAGCAAACAGAATCCAACAGCACATTAAAAGGAACATATACAGTGATCAAATGGGGTTTATCCCAGGAATGCAAGGATTCTTCAATATGCACAAATCAATCAATGTGATACACTATATTAAAAAACTGAAGGGTAAAAACCATATGATAATCTCAATAGACGCAGAAAAAGCTTTCGACAAAATTCAACACCCATTTATGATAAAAACTCTCCAGAAAGTGGGCATAGAGGGAACTTTCCTCAACATAATAAAGGCCATATATGACAAACCCACAACTAACATTGTTCTCAATGGTGAAAATCTGAAACCATTTCCTCTAAAATCAGGAACAAGACAAGGTTGTCCACTCTCGCCATTATTTTTTTAATTAATTTATTTATTTGTTTTTATTTTTGGTTGTGTTGGGTCTTTGTTCTGTGCACCTGTGTGGGCTTCTCATTGTCGTGTCTTCTCTTGTTGCAGAGCATGGGCTCTAGAGCGCAGGCTCAGTAATTGTGGCACACGGGCTTAGTTGCTCCGCGGCATGTGGGAATCTTCCCAGGCCAGGGTTCGAACCCGTGTCCCCTGCATTGGCAGGCAGATTCCCACCCACTGCGCCACCAGGGAAGCCCCCTCGCCACTATTATTCAACATAGTTTTGGAAGTTTTAGCCATAGCAATCAGAGGAGAAAAAGAAATAAAAGGAATCCAAACCAGAAAAGAAGAAGCAAAGCTGTCACTGTTTGCAGATGACATGATACTATACATAGAGAATCCCCAAGATGCTACCAGAAAACTACTAGGGCCAATCAATGAATTTTGTAAAGTAGCAGGATGCAAAATTAATGCACAGAAACCTCTTGCATTCCTATACACTAATGATGAAAAATCTGAAACAGAAATTAAGGAAACACTCCCATTTACCAGTGCAACAAAAAGAATAAAGTACCTAGGAATAAACCTACGTAAGGAGACAAAAGACCTGTATGCAGGAAACTATAAGACGATGAAAGAAATTAAGGATGATACAAACAGATGGAGAGATATACCATGTTCTTGGATTGGAAGAATCAACATTGTGAAAATGACTATACTACCCAAAGCAATCTACAGAGTCAATGCAATCCCTATCAAACTACCAATGGCATTTTCCACAGAACTAGAAGAAAAAATTTCACAATTTGTATGGAAATACAAAAGACCCCGAATAGCTAAAACAATCTTGAGAAAGAAAAATGGAGCTGGAGGAATTAGGCTCCCTGACTTCAGACTATACTACAAAGCTACAGTAATCAAGACAGTATGGTACTGGCACAAAAACAGAAATATAGATCAATGGAACATTATAGAAAGCCCAGAGATAAAAAAAGACAACCCTCAGAATGGGAGAAAATATTTGCAAACAAAGCAACTGACAAAGGATTAATCTCCAAAATATACAAGCAGCTCATGCAGCTCAATATCAAAAAAACAAACAACCCAATCAAAACATGGGTGGAATACCTAAATAGACATTTCTCCAAAGAATATATACAGATTGCCAACAAACACATGAAAGGCTGCTCAACACCACTAATCATTAGAGAAATGCAATTCAAAACTACAATGATGTATCACCTCACACCAGTCAGAATGGCCATCATCAAAAAATCTACAAACAATAAATGCTGAAGAGGGTGTGACATATACCACAATGTTCATTGCAGCTCTATTTACGATAGCCAGGACATGGAAGCAACCTAATTTTCCATCGACAGATGAATGGATAAAGAAGATGTGGCACATATATACAATGGAATATTACTCTGCCATAAAAAGAAACGAAATTGAGTTATTTGTAGTGAGATGGATGGACCTAGAGTCTGTCATACAGAGTGAAGTAAGTCAGAAAGAGAAAAACAAATACTGTATGCTAACACATATATATGGAATCAAAAAAAAAAAAAGGAAAAATCGTTCTGAGGATCCTAGGGGGCAGGACAGGAATAAAGACGCAGACATAGAGAATGGACTTGAGGACAAGGGAAGGGGGAAGGGTAAACTGGGACAAAGTGAGAGAGTAGCATGGATATATATACACTACCCAATGTAAAATAGATAGCTAGTGGGAAGCAGCCGCATAGCACAGGGAGATCAGCTCGGTGCTTTGTGACCACCTAGAGGGGTGGGATAGGGAGGGTGGGAGGGGGGGAGACGCAAGAGGGAGGAGTTATGGGGATATATGTATACCTATAGCTGATTCACTATGTTATACAGCCGAAACTAACACAACATTGTAAAGCAATTATACTCCAATAAAGATGTTAAAAATAAATAAATAAATAAAAGAGGAAATAGTTGCATGAAAGGCCTCTGTGGCCAAGCTGGTATAAATAGTCACATTCTATAGGCTGATTGCATCTTTAGAAGGGTATCACTTAAGGACATGACTAACCGTTCCATCAGGCACTGAGGAAGGCGGCTACTCCCCATCATGTAATAATACCCTCAGAGGCCCTGGGGGAGACAGAGGACAGAGCCCAGGGCCTGTGGTGGTTGTGGTGGACTTGTCACATTTTGGAGGCGGGAATGCTGGTGTCTGAGGTGTGGTCCAGGCTCCTTGTGGGTCATCATTCTTATTATGAGCTGAACTGTGTTCCCCCAAAGTTCACATGTTGAAGCTCTAGCTCCCAGTAACTCAGAATGTGACTATATATGGAGAAAGGGCCTTTGAAGAGGTAATTGAATTAAAATGAGGCCTTTACTGTGGGTCCTAATCCAGCCTGACTGGTGTCCTTATAAGAAGAGGACATTTGGATGCACACAGATGACCATGTCAGGACACATCAAGAAGGTGGCCATTGCAAGCCAAGGAGAGAGGCCTCAGGGATAACCAAACCTGCTGGCTCCTTGATCTCAGACTTCCAGCCTCCAGAATTGTGAGAAAATAAATTTCTGTTGTTTAAGCTGCCCAGCCTTTGGTACCTTGTTGTGATGGCTCAAGCAGACCAATAGGGCTGTTAAGAGGCAGGGAACTAACTGGCATCTCCAGCTTCCCCTCTGCTTTCCTGCGCCCAGTTCAAACCTTCACCGTAACTTTTTATGTGGCTGTAATTCTTTGGTCTCCTGATGGTCTCCTCCTCTGACTGTGAGTCCCTGGAGAGGAGGGACTATATTTTGGTCAACGCCTAGCACTTTGATTCCATTGTGAAGATTTGGGGGAAGTCTCATTGGGGACCTTTGCGGCTGTCACTGCTGAAGATGTGATCATTTATTAATTTTTCAGTTATTCAAAGTATATTTATGGAAAGCCTACTTTGTGCCAATAATTATTTGTTCATTTAAAGAGTAATGAACAGTCACTATTGTAACCTAAATTAGAGTGGTAGGGTAGATTCTAGGGAAACAAAATAGGTAGTGTGGATTTCCCTACCTAAATGAACTTAGGAGTTCAGAATAGTAAATATATATGCTGCAATGCAATGTGACTATGCTGTTACGAACAGAAAAAACTGCTGGGACCATTAAGGAAGGAGAGCAAATTTTGCCCATCTTCCACCCCTAAGAGAGCAAGAGGGGGCTCCTATGTGTGCCTTAAGCGTCTTCTTTTAGATGTACTGGTTGAAATAGACAAGGCAGTTGACTGTGTCTCATGTCAGACAGCATGTTAGGACATTTGTGATTCCAACAGTGGGCTTTGAAAGTCTACTTTCTGCAACTTAAAACATTGTCTAAGGCTTTGAACTAGACCAACTGCTAGAGAAAGGGGGAAACGCAGAGCTAGCTTGCTGGTGACATTTCCATCTTCTCCGTGCTCTGGTATGCACTGACAGCCGGCCAAGTCTCCCTTGCCAGCCCATCATTTGTCTGACTTAGGCTTTTGCCTGGGTTGAAGGTATCATATTTTGATGAGAATGACATTTTGCTGAGCCCCCTGGGATGTTTGGATGTGTACAGAGTAGCTGCTCAATGAGCCATGGAAACAAAGTATGGGTAAGTATATAGACTTTGGCAGGAACTCTAGTAGGAAAGTAGTTAAACTGTTCTCCGCCTTACTCCTTGCTTCTCTCTCTCTCCACCCCCACCAGCACTTTGCTCTACTCACACCCTCCACCCCAAATCAGCAACTTTCAATTGATGACAACAGAATCAGAATTCAAGAAGAGCTCATGGTCTTTACGGCAACTTCAGAGAAGATGGGCAAGGGTAAAGGGGTGGGGGAATTAGGTCTGAAGTGAAGAGAAGCCTCATATGACATCCATAGAGGGGAAATAAATATGATGGGAAGATAAATCAGGTTGAAACTTTCCAGAGGAAGTTCCCTGTCACTGACATTGTTCTTTGTTCTGTAAGAGTGTCTGGAAACTCGAAGACATGCTCTGTCTGTTCAGTAGACTGAGCCGTCTTAGCAGATAAGCCAGAGGCAATCTGCTTCCTTCTCATCAAGGATGGTCCAGGTTGGAGCTCAGGCATCTGAGGAGCGAAGGGAGGCCTGCCTCCTGCCCAGAAAAACAGCTTAGGGCTTCATCCAAAGGCCATTTACTGAAAGTATCCACTGGCATGTTTACAATGGGAAGAAAAATGTTTACCTGGCTCTGTTGGAGGAACCGTGGATTCTAGGAACTCAAGGTATCTCCCAGCTTACTTCACAGACAGGGATGCCTCATTATCCTTGAATAAAACTGGTTAGCATGAAGCATATGCCTCAGGCTCCTAGCCCTCCTCATTGCTATAAAGACAAGTTTCCTGGACCCAGAGAAACTCTCCCTAGTCATCAAAAAAAAAAAAAAGGCATTTAGCAAAGGATTTAGAAAGCACATTTATATGTATTCTAGAATTGTTGAAGGGTGCCTCTTCCCAAAGAATGGATTATGAGAAAGGATTATAGGGAAGATCCGTCAACTGGCAAAAGTAAGCTGGGAATAAATGGCTTAGGAGACGGCTGCACGTTTTTGTCCTCGTGACATGTAGCATGAAGATAAATGTTCTGTACATCATCTGTCCCCCTGCAAAGTATTTCCTGAAGAAGTCCAGCCACACCTAAAACTCTTATTATTACGAGTTCATTGTCACCTTTCTCCTCTGCTTGATTCAGTTTCACACATTCATCCTTAGTGGTTGTGTTAGGGCTGTCCAGAGAAACAGGACCGATAGATGGAGAGAGAAACAGAGATTTATTTTAAGGAATTGGCTGTGCAATTATGAAAATTGACATGACCAAAATCTGTACAGTAGGTTGTCAGGCTAGAGACCTAGGGAAGAGTCAATGTGGTTCAAGTCCAGGGACCATCTGTTGCCAGAATTCCTTCTTGCTTGTGGGGGATTGGGGGGTCTTTCTTTGTTCTTTCAAGGCCTTCAACTGATTGCACAAGGCCCACTCACATTATAGAGAACCACATGCTTTACTCAAAGTCTGCTGATTTAAATGTTAATCTGATTTAAAAGCACACTCCAGAATAATGTTGGGCCAAGTATCTGGGCACCGTGGTACAGGCAAGTTGATACATAAAATTAGCCATTCACATGGCCCTTGACCTTCATCAGTGCTGTGAATGAGTCCTATATTTCCTTTCAACCCAAATTTCAACCAAGTGATTTTAGGCTCTAAATATTTCTGTGCCACCTGTTCTACTTACCACCTGACATTGTTGATGAAAGTTCAATTAACTATCAAATTAAGAAGACAGAGAGGGAATTTTCTTCAAGCCAAATTGAGGATTATGACCTGGGAAACAGACTCTCAGAAAGCTCTGGGAACTGTTCCACCTGTTAGAAGTCAGAGGCCCAGGCATATACATTTTTGAGATGAATGATCATAATTAAAATGACATACTGATGTTTTACATAAAGTTCACCAAGGATGCATAGTCCAGGTAAGCACGGAACAAGCTAGCAGCAAGTCACCATGACCCCCATACAGAGCTGGGAAAGGACTATTCTTTTAAGAAGTCACATTGCTAACATCAGAAGAAAATAAAAATTGATCTTTATGGTCAAGCAGGCACTACCATCTATGAGGAGCTCTGGTTAATGTACTGCAGATGAATACTGCACATTAGGGATGAAGGGAGGAGGCCCAAACAAGCTCAGAGAGAATTTTATGTTTAATTTTTTCTTCTCCTGCCTTCAAATATAAATTTTATTTCATCAACAAGAAGGCCAAGTACTTTCCAAAGTGTGGTCTTTGGACCACTGCTTGTCACATCTCCATCACGTGGTTAGCAGGTGGTGTGACAGTTTCAGAAAAAAATAAGTTGGTGTACAAAAATTTCACAGATTTTGAAATGTAAGATGGAGTATTAGCCCAGAAATACCACAGCATTGTTAATAAGTGTTATACTTTGTAAGGGAACCCAAGGTTGATCTTGGTCTGCTCAGTTTCAGTTAAAGATGAGGCTGGAGTCTGCTGATGGCATTAGTAGGTTGTTGCTAGTGCTTGTTAAACTTGCATTTTTAAAAGATTTATTATTTTATTTATTTTATTAACTTTTGGCTGCGTTGGGTCTTAGCTGTGACATGTGAGGTCTTCCTTGCGGTGCACAGGCTTCTCTCTAGTTGTGGGGCGTGAGGTCCAGGGCATGTGGTCTCTGTAGTTTGCAGCATACGGGCTCTCTTGTTGAGGCTCACGAGCTCAGTAGTTGTGGCACTCGGGCTTAGCTGCCCTGGGGCATGTGGGATCTTAATTCCATGACCAGGTATCAAACCCGCATCCCCTGCATTGTAAGACAGATTCTTTACCACTGGACCACCAGGGAAGTCCCAAATTTGCATTTTTTTCATTGTTTCTTTTTTATCTATATTATATCCCAATTCATAAAAATGCATCAATTACCTGGACTGGTTCACTAGAATATAAAAGTCATGATAAAAACTAATAAGCAAAATTCTACAATCTAGAATAAAGTCAAAAGTTGTAAAAAGGTAAACTAGGACTTCTGTGTAAAGATTGGATATAAATGTGTGTGTTCCAGGACAGGTAAAACCATGAGTGTGATAAATATGCACAAGCCGCTCTAAGAGAAGGGCAAAGAGACTGTAACATGATGAATACCTACAAATTGTACTTTGTTGATTCTGCATTCATTCAGTCCCCATTTTCTCTACCTTTCTGGTGTGGTGTCTATTGTGAAACCACAGGGTAATGGATTGGAACTCATCAAAGCCTTGCGTAATTTTCAATCAAAGCAGAGAATCTTTTCTGGTAAACTAATGAAATTTTTTTGGAACAAGTGTTAAATCATGCATTTCAGGGTAAAATTCATGAAAGCTGCCCCTAAATTGGAGAAGAGCGGTCCCGGAAATTCTAGTGACAATGACCAGGTTAGGTGATACATCCCCAGAGTAGCTTATTACCTAGAACCAGGACCATTTGACGAGATTATGTGGAGCGGCTGTCAGGGGGCAATGAAATCTATTACCCCAAGGCTGAGCAGCTGTCTCCCAGCTGCTGTGTGTTTCAGCGTTAAAGACAGATGCAAGTATGCAGATTTCCCACTGCACATTGGAAAATATGAGATTTTCATGGGCATAACTGCTGGAGCATTGTGTCTGTCTCTGGAGCTTCGATTTATTGGTAAAGGCCCTGTGGACTTAGAAAACAGATGCGGACCACCCAGCAAGAACAGGGGTATAAATCCATGTCAGTGATTAATCTGCAGCCTTAAGCTTCCTGCCATGAACTGAAAATCCTTCTACAGCAGGGGAATGTGAGTCTGATTATGTTGACAATCCACACCTCCCCCTCGTGCCTCTGAGCCCACAGGGAGAACATCATGGAACAATACTCTGGTCAGTTTAGAATCCACCCCTCGTATGTCAGTCCACTGATGTGAAATGGGTATTTCACCCAGGGGTTAACTTTGGCTTTGAATTCCTCATTTGTGCCAATTGACTTTTGTCATTGTATTGGCTATCCCATGTCTCTACCCTGTCCATATGGGAAGAAGTCCTCACTGTGTGTAGTGCTGGTGGGGCTGAATGCTCTACTGTCCACTGTAACCCTTGAAGTATAGAGATTTCCTCTCCTACATACCCTCTGCTAGCCACGGAGTTGGTATGTGTGTTGTTTAGAATCAGGCAGGACTCAGATTTGGAGTAAGTGACAAAGAACAAAGGGTCAGTTAATATTTAATCATAGTGGCTTCATGGGTATTCAGGAGGAGTACACAGTATCGGACCCCAGGACAGTGCCACTACAGCCTTATGTTTCTTCCTGCAAGATAATCAATTAACTTCCTGTATAGGACCCTCTATACTGCCTTTCTAACATGTTTTCCAGGTCTGGTCCTCTAGCTGCCAGTCAGTTGTATGAGCATCTCACAACTTTCCAATGTGAGCCTTTTCTGCCTAAGACATCCTGTGATGGTTTCCATTGCTTCCATCCACATCCCTGATTGATACACATGCTTTTTGGTCTCTGAATGGTGGGGAACGGTGACAGTGGTGATCAAAAAGGAGGAGGAAGAGAAAGAGGAGGAAGAGGAGATGATAAAAATATCATGAAGATATAGATGAAGACAAAAAGAAGACAAATAGGAAAAAAAAAAGAAGACAAATAGGAAGGTTATGAAGCAGGTGAAAAATTGAGATTCCCACAGCTCTTTTATAGAAGCATCATTTGTTGTCTTTTTTTTTTTTACTGTATCTTTCCATGTATTGATAATATTCCTTGTAATTTACAGAGCAATCTGTTCCTTAATTCAGTCAAGAAGACCCTGGAGAGATCAGGCTTAGAATAGACCATGGATCTGTGACCTGAGGGCCTCCATCTGTTTTTGTAAATAGCTTTACCAGAACACAGCCATGCTGATTCATTCCTGTATTGTCTCTGGCTGCTTTCAAGCTGCAATGGCAGAGCTGAGTCATTGAGAAAGAGATTGTAACAGCCAGCAAACCCTAAAATATTTACTACACGGCCCTTCACAGTAAAGATTGCTGACCCCTAGAACGGAACATCTGAATCTCTGGGAAATGAAATACAGAAATATATTTTCCTCTTATTTTTCACTCCTTACCTAGATGTCCAACCTTCCCAGCTAAACTTTCCCCACATTGAAGGTTAACCCAATGGGCCTGCACTACTTCAGTGGCCTGGGATCTGTGTTGTTAGAGGACAGGAACAAAACAGGGAGAGAAGATGGAAGCAGCTCTATGTCGTCCCTCCCCAGGGGCCCTGCTCTGGGGACTCCAAGGCCGCTTCTGGAGGCAACATGGGGAGGCCAAGTGCTGAAGACCACAGGCTGGTTAGTAACGGAGAATAGACCCAAAGCCAAGTCTTCCTATACCTGGCCGAGCACTCTCTCCGCTGCCATTCTATCTCATCAGGGAGGCCTGAAAGGAGGTGGTGGGTGTTGAGTCTCCCTCAGAAGCCTGAGTGAGATCCAGCCAAGCAAAGACCTTATTTAATCTTCCTTCAGTACCTAAATGCTGAAGAGCAGAATTTCACTGTGCTAGAAACATACCACACCATTCACGATGAAGCCCGAAAGTCACCAGTCTAGAAGTCAGCAGACCCATGTTTTTGTTCTAACACTGCCACTAACTAGCTCCGTTACCTTGGGCACGTTGCTTCTCCTTTCCCAGGCCATTATCTGCTCGGACATAACAGGGTGGGGGAATTAGATGAAATGAGCTGTAGCTGGCTCTGCTCTTCTTAAGATCCTTGGCCGGGATGCTCTTGTTGCTCACAAAACACGTGACCTCTCCATGGATGCACATCCCAGCTAGGTGCATAAAAACTGGATGATCTTGCACCCAAATTCATTCTCAGTGGGGCCAGCCAAGGATGCAGTCATAGGACATGAGCATTCAATTGGCTTCATTGGAAGTCCGGCAGCCTAGAGGGACAAATGGCTCTGCAAGATGAGAGTACCACCTCACACCAGCAGACAGGAACCAATGGGATGAGGAAACTCATTAGCGGACACGGCTGGGTAGACTCTTGGTTGAGAATCCAAGAATGCCTTTCCTGTATGGCCTACTTTAAGGCTTGGAATAGAGAAATGTATCTGGGACGCCAACCCCAGATCTATTCCCCTCTGTGGTTGGGGTGGAGTGTCTGGAATCAGCATGACTCATGTGGAAACACTTTGCTCTTTAATACCTCCAGAAGATCCTGGAACGAACTGTGGCAAACCACGAAAGCAGGCAAGACAGGGCAGCCTTATTACTCGCTGAACCAAATGATTAATTTTCAAGGTGGTTTAAAAGTTTTCTATGAGGTATTCATATATCTGTAGAGCTTTATTCCTTCTGGAGGTTTGTCTCTCTTTCTGCATGGAAAAGAAGTCTATCCTTATTTTCTCAAATGCATCTTTGAGAAATAAAAGAAGTTAATGAAATATCTTTTAAAATTACACGGGGCTCCCAAACTATTTCTTGGACACCAACAAGCTGAATTCAATGGAGGAAAAATTTCTCCCAGCACTTAAAAAAAGACACAAAAGAAACAAATCGTTTTTATTGATCTGAAATCTCTTAATAGGTTTAATGACTCAAATGCTCTTTTTAATTGCTTACTCACTAGCAGGAAGTATAATAAAAGTTTATATTGACCAAATGTTTTCTTTCTAATCATTGCCTCCAGCTCCACCCCTTTTTTTTTCTATTTTTGAGCTACAATGACAGTGGGTGCCAGGCACTGTGCCTCACTACAGAACCGTCTCTTTTAATCTTCACCACCACCATGAGAGACAAATATCATTAGTCTCATTTTACTAATTGGGAACCTGAGACTTAGAATGGCTAAGGAAACACAGCTAGAAAGTTGGGAGCTGGGAATCCAACTCAAGTTGACTCTGAAGCCAAAACAAATATCCATCTGTCCATCCTTTCATTCATACAACCGCTCACCCATCTATCCATCTGTCATCCATCCGCCATCTACCCATTCACTCGCCCACCCACCCATCCATCCGTCGATCATCCATCCATTCACTCATCCATCTGTCCTTCATTAGCAAATATTTATTGGCACTTATATTCCTGGCACAATGTTAGATACTAAAAATATAATAGAAAACAAATGATCTCACATGGAATACACAGTCTGGTGAAGAGAACAACATTAATAAAAGAATACAACATCATCAAAAAGTCTACAAAGAAATGCTGGAGAGGGTGTGGAGAAAATGGAACGCTCCTACACTGTTGGTGGGAATGTAAATTGGTGCAGCCACTATGGAGAACAGTATGGAGGTTCCTTAAAAAACTAAAAATAGAGTTACCATATGATCCAGCAATCCCACTCCTGGGCATATATCTGGAAGACAAAAACTCTAATTCGAAAATATACATGCACACCAGTGTTCATTTCATGGCAGCACTATTTACAATAGCCATGAAAGCAACCTAGATGTCTAACGACAGACGAATGGATAAAGAAGATATGGTATATATGTACATATCGTTTTGCTGTATACCCGAAACTAACACAACATTATAAATCAACTATAGTTCAATAAAAAAAAGAATACAACAAACAAACACAAATATTAACTGGGAAAGTACTGCAAAGAAGAGATTTTAGTGCTCCAAGAACATAAGAGAGAAGGAACTGATCTAGTTAAGGATGCCTATTAGGTGAGGTAGGATATAGACTGCCTGTAAAACAAATTCATCCTCAAAGCACAGTGGTTTAACACAACGAAGTGCATCACTTACTTGGAGTATATGATTTATAAGGGTCAGCAGGGTTCTCCCCCACCCAGTCATTCAGGGACCCAGGCTGACAGAGGCTCTGCCATCACAGCCCCCATCTGGAACACATGGCCTCCAAGGTCAGTGTGGGAGAAGAAAAGTAGGATAATCTCACTGAAGGCTTTCAAGGCCAAGTTCAGAAGTGGTTCACCTCACCCATGTCCACTGACCAGAATCCAGTCACCTGGTCCCAGTTGAACTGTAAAGGAACCTGGGAAATGTCTAGGAAGAGAACAATGAAATGGCAATACAGGGCACCGTTTCTGCTGTGAAAAGTCATAAAAGGCTTTGGTGAGGAAAAAAGGGACTGACGTGAGGAGGGGGTACACTGCCTCCTCAGGAAGTACTGAGGGACACACAAATGGGGGCAGAATTCTCCAGCCTCTAAATCCTTTGGCTTCTTTTTTGAGCTCAGGGGAGCTTTAACTAATCAACCCATACGTAATCTATTAATTTGGGTTATATTTTCCATTTATTTATTCTATCAATGAAAGGCATTTATGGAGTGTTTACTATGTGAAAGCTGCAGAATAAGATTCTGTACAATAATAAACATGGTATTATTATTTTCCTCAAGGATCTTCAATCTAGTTGAAAAAAGGCAAATGTGCAGAGATGATTAAGTAATAACACAATAATGACAGTATCGTTTATCAAAGGCATAAACAATACATAATGTATTCTCTCACGGAGCAAGACAGTTGAGTGGCTTGGAGATTAGAATCAATGGCTCATGGATGCCCTCAGGGATCAGATTCTTTATATCTTTCCCTTCTGCCGTCCTCGTCCTCGGGGCTGTCTGTAGTGTTCCACTCCATCTGTAAACATGACAAGATTAAGTGGAAGAAGAGACAGAAAAAGTACATTTCCATCTTGCATGTCCCTTTTTAAGAGTGGGGAGTCTTGAGTCCTTTCCCTAAGTACTCTAGCAGATTCCTTTCCCACTGGATTATGTCAAAGTCAACATCCCAGATAATCACTGGCAAAAAGTTTCAAGTATTATTGGATTTTTCTTTGTGGTTACCAAATATACTCAGCTCTCCTGAGATATCTATTCACTTTCTACAATGACACCTATGATGCTTAACTTTACACGTCAACTTGGCTAGGTTCTGGTGCCCAGGTGTTTGGTCAGATACCAGTCTAGTTGTTGCTGTGAGGGTGTTTTTAAAGATGTGATTGACACTGAAATCCATAGACTTTGAGTAAAGCAGATTGCCCTCCATAATGCAGGTGGGCCTCATCCAATCAGCTGAAGGCCTCAAGAGAAAGGACTGAGGTCCACAGGAAGGAAAGAATCCTGCCTCCACACCGCCTCTGGACTCAAGACTACAGCATGGACTCTTGCTAGAATTTCCAGACTGCTGGTTTGTCTTGTAGGTCTCAGACTTGTCAGCCTCCGCAGTTGCATGAGGCAATTCCTTAAAGTAAATCTCTCTTTATGTGTATATGCATCCAAATCTCTTTCTCTCTCTCCATATGTATGTGTGTATGTATATATATATATTCCATTTGTTAGGATCTTGCTTTAGCCCAGCAAGATCTCTGAGAAAACAACACTTGTCTCACCTTGATTATGTGACCGTACTTTGCCTCAAATTACCAAGAGGATGGCATGGCATGGCCCTTGCTGGGAAATGGAGTTCCTGAGTGTCAGCTGCTTCTGCCTCAGGCTTCTTCAGCATCTGGATCAAGCTCATTTGGCCTCCATCGGCAGAAGTGAAACCCCAGTTTCTGAATGAGGAAAATGACTTTGGGGTGACCAGTCCTGGGGGAGGTCATTATATCAGTGTCCACTATTCCCTGAAAGAGAAAGACTCCAAAGGTCATTTATGAATACCCTAATCCAATCCAGGTGTTCTGGGTGCAGCCTCCAGGGGAAATAAGAAAGCTTTTGATTGTCTCTGCCTGCAGAAAGAAATTATTAGGGAAAATGAGATGGTCTGAATAAAATTCACAAAAGGAGAATCAGATCCACCTGAGTGATGGGTCTCAAGTGCTGCATCAGTAACTTGACTTCTGCTCCTGTAGCAGGACCATTCTTAGAGACGGGGCTGGTGCAGCTCCTCTGTTAAAGCCATGCAGCTGTCTCTTGGCTCCAACCCAGCTTCAAATAATCTGTCCTGTGATGCTGGGACTGTGACTCTGCAGATTACTCTTCTCCTTTGTCAACCAGTAGGAGGTGCTGGAAGAAGGGGCTGGAAGGAGGAGTATCCCAGAAGACATTTACTCTTTCCTTTTGCTTGCTGTTTTTGTGTCATCTGAGCAATGGCCCTTCACCCTGGTAGCTATAGTTGGCTCCAGTCCAGCATCTTTCTGTATTCCCAGAATGAACCTCATTGCACCCTGATAAAGGTACCAGTTTTAGCTGGGCAGTGACCCCTCCTCAGGCCTCTGAGTTCCAGTTCTGCAGGGCCCTTTCCTCTAGCTTCTGAATTCTGGTACCATCACCCTCTTCCCTTTGTTCTCCCAGCCTTAAGAGATGGCTGCTTCCTGTCATTACTATCTCTGTGTTTAACCCATTCCTTGTATTAAATTCTCTCTGTTTAAATATCTGGCATGGTTTCTGACTTTCTGTTTGGACCCTAACTGCTGACACAAATGCATGATGATACCAGCCATTAATATTAAATAACAAATTTCATTTCACACACACACACACACACACACACAATTTCATGCTTATCACACACCTCTCAGATTAGAATTTGGCTTCTTTTGTAGATTTCCTACAGTGAACATTTATTGTCCAGCAAACATGTACAACATGTATAGTCCATTTGAGAGTTATATTCTTCATTATAAGTGAGAATCTTTGAATGCTGGTTTTTAAACATTAGTCTCTGGGGAATTCCCTGGTGGTCCAGTGGTTAGGACTCAGTGCTTTCACTGCTGAGGACCAGGGTTCAATCCCTGGTTGGGGAACTAAGATCCTGCAAGTCACGCAGTGTGGCCAAAAAACAAAACAAAACAAAACAAAAAAAACATCAGTCTCTGACAGCCTTCCTTTGGCCATCAAGACACATCCATTCCTGGGACACTGGCAATGGGTCTCCTGCACTTGCCTAATGAGGATCAGACCCTAAAATGTGTAATTCCGCCAAGGTGATGACACCCTGATTAGCCGACCAATTCCTCCCCTGACTTTGCCTCATGTTGGTGCCAAGCACAAACCTATTTTTCTTAAAATGGCGCCAGCGAATATCTATCTATCTGTGTATCTATCTATCTATCTATCTATATATTTTGGCTGCATCCGGTCTTAGTTGCAGCATGCAGGATCTTTCGTTGCGGTGCGCAGGCTCCTCTTTGTGGCCTGTGGGCCTCTCTCTAGCTGTGGTGCGCAGGCTCCAGAGAGTGTGGGCTCAGTAGTTGCAGCTCAAGGGCTCTCTAGTTGTGGTGTGTGGACTCTAGAGCACACAGGCTTAGTTGCCCTGTGGCATGTGGGATCCTAGTTCCCCGACCAGGGATCAAACCTGCGTCCCCTGCATTGGAAGGTGGATTCTCAACCACTGGACCACCAGGGAAGTCCCAGCACCAGCTAATATTGAGAGACAATGGGCCCTTTCTGAACACACTATATTCCTTTTTGTAAATTCTTCTCAGACAAAACTTCTCTGGAAATAATCTGACAAGGTCTTCAACATCAAGATATAAATGACCAGTATAGCTAAACTATCTCATCTCAGGAAGTATTTTAATTTTATTTGCATTTTAATTCACCTCTAATTGGTTCCAATCAAAGGGATCAAGCCTTGAGTTTAGAATCTCAGAATTCCCTGAGCTGAGGGTCGGGAGAATTTTTCCGTGGGAAGGGGTAGGAGAGAGGTGGGTCACACTCCAGATGCTCCTTTCTGGAAATGATGCAAACACATGCCTTCCTCAGCTACCCTTTCGGTTGGCACTGATATAAAGACACATTCTATCGCACACAGTTCTTGACTGTCCCTTGCCACACCAGAGCTGATCTCCTTTTGACCAAGGGCACAGTGGAGCGCCCTGGGGGAGGCCACAGGGCACCTACACATCACATAACAGCCTCCTCTGTGAAGCTAAACAAATATTTGCCTCTGGCTTGCAGAGCAGATCTATGGAGCTGACTTTTCAGACGTATTCGCAGTGTCTGCACCTCTGTGGTTCATGGTGGTATCTGTGCCAACGTCCTGGCTGGAGCCTAGGAGCCAATCAAGCAAGCAAGATTCAGTGGCAGTCCCGGTACATCATAGCAGCCAGATGTCCCCAGGCATTTGCTGTGGGCTTTCATAGCCAGAGACAGCTGTGCAGAACTGGGGCTCTGGCAACTTCCATGAGTTTGCTGGGTGTAGATGTTCTCAACCCTCAGCCCACAATTAAGAAATTATGCCCACCTTTCCCCCCCACCAAAAAAAGAAAAGAAATTATGCCCAACTCTGATTCATATCTTTTTTTTTTCAAAAGTTCGAGAGAGAATCTTTTTTTTAAAAATTAATTTTTATTGGAATGTAGTTGCTTTACAATGTTGTGTTAATTTCTGCTGTACAGCAAAGTGAATCAGCTATACTTATTCATATATCCCCTCTTTTTTGGATTTCCTTCCCATTTAGGTCTCCCCAGAGCTTATTCACATCTTTGAGCAAGGGACATTGCCAGAGCATTATGAAATGATAACCCCAAGTAAGATTTAGTAATAAGCCAAGGTTTAAAATGCATTTCATGGGAAGGTGCCAGAGAACACCAACTAAGGGGCTAGGGACTCTTCTCTGGGCCAGGTTTGCTATTCTCTGTCCATGAACTTGAGCAATTGGCTAAATCTTTTTAGACTGCCATCTCCCTGTCTGTAAGATGATGAGGTCTGGAGTTTTTTAAGGATTCCTTACATGCTTTCTGTATTGGTTTGCTGGGGCTGCCACAACAAACTACCACAAACTGGGTGGCTTAAGCAAAGGAATTGATTGTCTCATAATTTATTGTCTCGAGGCCAGAAGTCTGAGATGGAGGTGTCAGCTGGGTTGGTTCCTTCTGAGGGCTGTGTGGGAGAATCTCTTCCATGCCCTTCTTCTAGCTTCTGGTTGTTGGCTGGCAATCTTTGGCGTTCCTTGATTTTTAAATGCATCACGCCACCTCTGCTTTCGTCTTTACATGGTGTTCTCCCTGTGTCCGTGTCTGTTTCTATGTCTAGTTTTTTCCCCTTTATAAGGACAGAGTCATATCTGGGTAAGGTCTTCCCTAATGACCTCATCTTAACTTGATTGTCTGAAAAGACTATTTCCAAATAACGTCATACCCATAGGTACTGGAGGTTAGGACCGCAATGCCTTTTTGGGTGCTACAATTCAACGCTTAACACTCGGACTCCAGATTCTTGTCCTGGCCGCTATGGAGCTGGCCTCCTCTCTGCAGTTAGCCTGACATTGGGCTTCTGCTTTGCTGTAGAGGGAGGAAGACAGATGGAGTCATATCCTAATAACCCCTTTCCAACGGTGCAATACCAGCCAAGTTACTTTACGTCTCTGAGCCTCTGTTTCCTCCTCTACAAGACGAGAGCAATAGGTTTACTGAGAGAAGTCAGTGAGCTAAAGCAAAGAAGTACTTGGCTGACGTATGCTAAGTGCTCAACAAATGAGAGATATTATTGTTATTTATTCCTACTGAGTCAAGGAAAGGATGGGTCAGTGATTCCTAACCCTGACTGCACATTAGAATCATCTCAGGGACTGTTTCAAAAACTCTTAGCGCCCAGGCCCCACTAGCGATTCTGAACCAATTGGTGTCGGATGGGATCCAGGCACTGATATCTTTAGAAGCTCCCTGGTTTGTTTTATTATGCGGACAGGATTGAGAACCACTAGAATAAGTGAAAGGGTGGAAAACACCAATGGAAATTCCCAATACAGTTGAAAGTCAGAAGAGGTTGACTTGGAGTTACTTATCCATATGGCCCAGGTGGTGGGAGCAGCCAGAAACAGCTCTTAGGAAACTCGTGAATGAGGTGACCTAGATTTCAGAGACGTTTCTTGCTTTGTGGTCTCCCTGTAAAGTTTTTTCCAGGCTTCCCTGATGATGGAGCCCTGGGCCTTTTCTCCCACAGCAATATCCCATCCATTTGCTTGTCCAAGGATACCTAAGAGCTGTCCTTCCCCAGCCTCCTGCTCCAGGTCTGCACAAAAATCCTCAGGAAGAATTGACGCCAGATAACTGCTTGATGTGCTACCTTCCTCAGGGATATCTGCCCAAGAGTGCTCGTCACAGAACTCAAAAAATCCTCCAGTGGGGAAATCCTGGACACCTAAGGGGAGACTTATGAAATGGGGATGGCAGAGTTCCTTACACCCCGCTAGGTGGGAGCTGCCTGCTTAGAAGAAGCACGACTCCCAAGGTCCCTGCATTTGTGAACTGAAGAGCTTTTATTTCACTGAATCACGCTCTCACTCCATCCTCCACACCAAATCCTTTTATGTATAAATGTGAGGTCTAGAAGCAGCTGTTCTGGCAGTGGCAGGAGTGATGAATCTTGCATCGAGAGTTGGCTTTTGGTTCCCAGGCCCCTTTGCTGAGTGAGGAGGGCAGCTGTGAGCAGCCCTCTCGCCACTTTCCTCTCTCCAGCTGCTCTGTCGCCTCATCATCAGGCCTGGCTTCCCCAGCTTCGGCTTCTTACACTGCCACCCTTGTCCTCTAAGCAGCACATAGTGGCCACTCACTGCCTTTTAAGTCCCAGGGTGTCTTCAGTCCTCATGGAGGAGGGCAGTGACTTGTTGTTATGTGAGTGAATGAGTAATATTAAATACAATGATATGGAAATAGAAGCAATTTTTAACGGCAAAGCTATATAAGTTCTCTTTATTATCACTAAGAGGTTAGGAATGTCCATTTTCTCTTTGGCTGAATTCTTAAAAATGTACCAAGTATCCTAAAGGAAATGATAGTTCTCTCCATCCTGATGTACTTGGGGGAGGTTGTTTGGTTTGATGCTTTCCAATTCTTCAATTTTGTTTATTTTTCATTTATTTTTTTAAAAATCTGATTCATCTTTTTATATATATAAATTTATTTATTTATTTTTGGCTGCATTGGGTCTTCATTGCTGTGCAATGGGCTTTCTCTAGCTGCGGGGAGCGGGGGCTGCTCTGTTGCAGTGCACTGTCTTCTCACTTCGGTGGCTTCTCTTGTTGCAGAGCAGGGGCTCTAGGCACAGGGGCTTCAGTAGTTGTGGCATGTGGGCTTCAGTAGTTGTGGCTCGCGGGCTCTAGAGCGCAGGCTCAGTAGTCGTGGCGCACGGGCTTAGCTGCTCCGCAGCATGTGGGATCTTCCCGGGTCAGGGCTCGAACCCGTGTCCCCTGCGTTGGCAGGAGGATTCTTAACCACTGTGCCACCAGGGAAGTCCCTCGATTTCTTCAATTTAATCAAGAATATGTCAGAAGGAAGAGGAGCCAGAGACAGACAACCTTCTTTTAATATGAAGCAGGATGTCGTATCTTCATCTGGCAATAAAGTGATTTGGTCCACTTTGATCTAACTTTGGCTTTTGGGAACTCCAGGGAAAAGGAAATGAAACCTAGGATGGGGAAATGCTTTTGCTAAACCCAGAGACTCTGCACCTGAATCCAGCTCAGTGTTCTGGAGTCACCCACTGCCTTCTGTTACCAGTGCCAGAGGCAGAAACAAGTTCCTTTAAGTGGCGGCTACAGTGGGGAAATATTAACTGTACGATGAGAGTGCAGAGCTCTCTTGATGGCCCTGAACACGTTCCCACTGCCATTTCAGACGGAATTGATGCAGTTAAGCCCGAATTTCCTGGCAAGCCCGGGAGGAGGTTTTTCCAAAAGGCATCTTAGACCGCAAAGGCACAGCCTTTCCATGTCTAATAGCAAAAGCAAACCACTGGACACATGCTGCCTGTTTCCAGCTGGTTGTGCATGTTTTCTTCACACTTTAATGAAAATCACGCCAAGGTGTGACATTTATGAACCCCACCAACTGGGAGCTGTCACACAAATCGTTTTGCCTGTGATGTGGGAAAGTAATGAATGGGGGCCGTTCCGCCCGCAGAGGAGGACTGCTCTCCCTCTGGCCTGCAGCCTTATTTATTACATACCGAAGTATAAAACCGCCTGGCCGGCTGCAAGTCTCATCTGCAGCCCTGGCACTTGCCCGAAGAGACCACGGCAGCCGGAGCCCTAGCCGTCTTCTCTGGGAGGCTCTGTGGCTCTGTTGAGAATCATGCTCGGAAGGCAGCTCGTCTGTTGGCACCTGCTGGCTTTGCTTTTCCTCCCTTTTTGCCTGTGTCAAGATGAATACATGGAGGTGAGCGGAAGAGCTAATAAAGTGGTGGCGAGAATAGTGCAAAGCCATCAGCAGACTGGCCGTAGCGGCTCCAAGAGGGAGAAAGTGAGAGAGCGGAGCCATCCTAAAACTGGGACTGTGGATAATAACACTTCTACAGACCTAAAACCCCTGAGACCAGATGAGCTACCGCACCCCGAGGTAGATGACCTAGCCCAGATCACCCCATTCTGGGGCCAGGTACTCGGAATTCTCTTTTAAGGATTACTGTCAAAGCTTAATGAGTTTGTTGTTTTTGCTCTTTTTTCAGCTATGATTCTTAGGATCGATGTTTTCCAGAAGTTGGCTGAGCTGCTTGTGGGTCTCTCTCTGGGTTGCTGTGGGATACTAGGGACAAGGCTGTTCTGTGTTAGAAAATCGGCAGAGGTAGCACTGATGGACTGAGATAAAGAGAGGCCACAGCTGCCCCATCAGAAAGGGGAACAGGGACAGCCAGCCCTGCTCTGCTGTGATTTGGTTTCTTTCTTGCTCTGTTGATGCGGAAAGGAGGAGAGCTGACCTTTGCAAATCTGACCTTTGCAGTTAGATCATTAGAGATAATCATCTGCAGATCGTAAGTTGGACTTCGTTAATTCTTCCCAGCAGAGAGAAGCTGCGCTTTGAGTTTTTCATTTGATTTGCGAGTTTACGGTGTCATGTCGTGCCAGGCATGGTTATTTGATTTATAGCACTCTAGGTTGCTAAGTCTCTACATTCACTCCGTTTAAAAAAGGACCAAAGAGTTAAAACAAAAACACACTGTGTTTAAAATGCAGACTTGATTCTGTTGTATGATTTAATGCCTGATAATCACAGAGGACTTGTGTAAGATGCTGAGTATAAGCACAGCATCTAAGGAAACCTCTTTAACTCTTTCAGGGTAGTACGGGAGTGAGTTAAGTTTTCAGTGTAGTGAATGGCAAATTGATGCAACTCATTTTAATCGAAAACATTAAGAACAGGAGGAAACAGGTTTTCAACTATGTCTTTATTATTTTTTTAATTAAAAAAATTTTAATGGAGGTATAATTGACATATAACATTATGTTAGCTTCAAGTGTACAACATAAAGAAGAAGCAGATTTTGATCTGCCTTCTAGGTATCAAGCATGCTGAAATCAGATGAGGGGCAAGGAGAGTTATTTTGAATTATATGATCTTTTCTTTTATTAAACATTTTTAAAAATTTATTTTATTTATTTTTGTCTGCATTGGGTCTTCATTGCTGCGCGCGGGCTTTCTCTAGTTAACGGCGAGCGGGGGCTACTCTTTGTTGTGGTGCACAGGCTTCTCATTGCGATGGCTTCTCTTGCCGCAGAGCACCAGCTCTAGGCGCGCGGACTCAGTAGTTGTCGCTCTTGGGCTCTAGAGTGCAGGCTCCGTAGTTGTGGCACACAGGCTTAGCTGCTCTGTGGCATGTGGAATCTTCCCGGACCAGGGCTCGAACCCGTGTCCCCTGCATTGGCAGGAGGATTCTCTTTTTTTTCTTTTTTTTTTTCTTTTTTTTGTGGTACGCGGGCCTCTCACAATTGTGGCCTCTCCCATCGTGGAGCACAGGCTCCGGACGCACAGGTTCAGTGGCCATGGCTCACGGGCCCAGCTGCTCCGAAAATTTTTTTGTTCTAGTTCTGTGAAAAATGCCATTGGTAATTTTTTTTTTTTTTTTTTTTTTTTTTTTTGCGTTACGCGGGCCTCTCACTGTTGTGGCCTCTCCCGTTGTGGAGCACAGGCTCCAGACGCGCAGGCTCCACAGCAAGTGGGATCTTCCCGGACCGGGGCACGAACCCGTGTCCCCTGCATCGGCAGGCGGATTCTCAACCACTGCGCCACCAGGGAAGCCCAGCAGGAGGATTCTTAACCACTGCGCCACCAGGGAAGCCCCCTGAATTATATGATCTTTGAACAAATAAGTTTTACTGCAAGAATTGACTGCTTCTATGCGTTGAATAGGCCTTGACAGAGTCCATGCAGCTGAAACCTAAACCCCTCTGACGACAGATTGAAAGTTTGCGCTGAGACTGGTAGCGTGATCAGACCAAGACCACAGGCAGAAGCAGCTGTAGATCCGGGACAGACCTGGGACTTCTAACTTGACCACAGATGCAGTTGTCCGAACTATTCTGTGGGGCCTGGTCAAGAAAAAGTTGCTCCTTTGCAGAGCCGTGGAAGAAATGATAACCTCTAAATCCAATCCTGCTTTTTGAAAGCTGCTTTTAGAGATTGTTCTTTCATCTGACAGTCTTTTGGCTGAAGAGTGAGTAATATTCATTTGTGTTTTTCTCAGTGGTAAAGATATTTGTGCTGTTGTCCAAGCCTTGATCTGGACTTTCTACTTCAAAAGATGGGCTCTTTGCTGGATCCTTCCTGGTCACGGCATGTGAGCCCCCAGAGGCAGCAGAAGACAGATGTAGGCTGTCATCGGTCATCAGTTCTTTTTTTTTTTTTTTGGTCATCAGCTCTTGACAGGCCACTGAAATCCAAATTACATTTCTATTCCACCCCACCTTCCAGAGCCTCTGGGCATCTAGCATGTTGAAATCAGATGAGGGGGAAAAGAAGCCACTTTCTGGGTTTTCTTTTTTTTAAGCCGGGGGGCTTTCCAACTCCCTTGGGTTCCTGAAGTATTTCCAAACCAGCCCCCAACAGGAGATAGTGAGGAGATTTAGCCACTGATACTCTAGAGGTTTCAGTACAACTCTCTGCCGGTGGATATGGAGACCCACATTGAATTTAGGATTGTTCTGTGTTCTTTCCTCACTTCCCACACTGCTTCTTTTCTTTTAATCCTCCTTTTCCCTCATTCATCCATTTACCAATTATTTCGTGCGCTTCTACTACGAGTCATGTTTTAGGATGGGGATAAATACACTCAAGCTTCTCTCTCTGAACAATGCTGAAGGGCTCTAGTGGGGATAAGTCAACAGGTAATTAAGTACCATGTGATAAACATAGTAAAGGCACAAAAGACTGTTGGGGGAAAAGGGTCAGAATGGTGGCGGCCGCTGAGTCAGATCTCAAAAGATGAGACGAAAGAGTGGGCATCCCCGGAAAAAATAAAATAAACAAATATGCGCCACAGCAAGAGCCTTGAGAGAGGCTTGAGGAGTGGGTGTAGCTGGAGAGCTGGGCTATAGGAGGAAGACACCAGTGATTTTAGTGCCACCCAATGGATTCCGTTGGCCGGTGAAGAAGCTTAGACCCTATTTTGCCAGCAAAATTTTGTTTGTTTGTTTGTGCATAGCAGGGCAGTGAGGTGATCAAGTGTGTGTTCTAGAAAGATGACTCTGTCCATAGCGTTTGTTCAGAGATGTGTAGAGGTGGGCTGAGCAGACCTGCACTCTCTTTTCCTGGCATTTTCTTCTCTGTAGCTCTTCATTGTTCACCTTTATCCAGCTCCCCTCCCCTTCCTGGACACCTATCTCTCCCTCTTCGACTTCCCTTCACCTTCTTTCTCTTCCCTCTTCCTTAAGTTAAGGAAGGAGCTGTGGACTGTCTTTCCTGAAGTCATTTCCCAATAGTAGAGCTTCATTCTCAGTAGCTGCCCCTAGGCCTCCATCTACAAAATGGATGGAACTTGTCTTAGGGATTTTCTTCCTCCCATGTTGTCCATTTGCATGAACTTGGTGTTCACATTTGACCTAATTTGGGGAAAGGAGTTGATAAACTTAAGAGGGTGATATAGAGAACTACCTAGAATGTCATTTTCCCTTACCTGGGAGAAAACTTCTCAATGAACACATCCTGTCCAACTTGTTCTAAGGCTCATGAACATGGTTCCATGTGACTGAACTCTGAAAGACCAGGCCAGAGGGAGGACCACGTTGTGAAATGTCACAGGACAGTTCTCAGGAAGGGGCCCACTTAATGACCAGAAGTCTCTCCCTGTTTTGGCAGCAGCGCTATGCTCTCAAAATGGTTGGGTATGCACCCCATCTCATGGCACTAAGGCCTCATACCCAGACACTAGATTTCAAAACAACGTCTTTCTAAGTCACCATTTGAGGCTTTGGAAAAGACTTCAGTATCCTTGTTTGCATTATAGAGCTGGAAAGAAAAGTCATGACCATCTTTACCCTATCCTCTAATTTAGTGGACAAGAAAAATGATGTCTGGGGGAAAGTGACTTCACAAAAGTCACACAGACCGATGATAGGAGTTCTGGTTCCAGTCTACTTCTTTTTCTGACATTCTTAGATCTCACTTTTTCAATTCTATTTTTAAACAAACGGTTCCACTTCAGTACTTTCCCTCCCTCCCCACCCTTCTCCTTCCCTAAAATTTGTTATTGGCAGAGCTTAGGATTTCTTGGAGCTTAAACGGCTGTATTTCATATTAGCAAAATCATACCAGGAAATTACAGAATACCTACTTCTCAGATTGCATCTTTGGATCAGAAGATGGGGTGGTGCTGTGGGGTCTGACTTTCCAAGTGTCTGAAATCCCTTGTCTCAGACCAATTGCTTTCGCTGCTTTTCTTTTCCTCTGCCAGTTTTATAAAAGGTTTTCATAGACTCCCATACCTGTCCAAGGTTGGGTCTGGGGGACAGAAGACTAGACTAGGAGATTGCTCTAAATCCTAGCTACTGAAAACTTGAGATTGAGCTCTGAGCCATTGCAGGCAATTGCTTGGACTACAGAAGCTGTTCTGCATTTTTTTCTTAATAGCTAGGCGGGAACCTGTAGGAAAAAGGAATGAGAGTAAGGAAAAAAGCCCAAGCTTATTTTTTTGTTTGTTTGTTTTAATTTAATTTAATTGTTTAAATAATTTTTATTGGAGTATAGTTGATTTACAATGTTGTGTTAGTTTCTGCTGTACAGCAAAGGGAATCAGTTGTACATATACATATATCCACTCTTTTTTAGATTCCTTTCCATGGCCATGACCGAGTGTTGAGTAGAGTTTCCTGTGCTATAAAAGTCTAGAGCAGCGTGAAGCCTTGATCCATTGTTCTGCTTGGATTTCTAATGATAGAGAAAGCTTCAATTTTGAATGACTTCTGCCTCCCTCCCTTTCTCTCTTTCTCTCTCTCTCTTGTCCTTCCTCTCTCACCCCATCCTTTCCTTTTAAAAAATGAATCCCTTAGCAACAGTATGCTATTTTCAAAAAACTTTTGAATTATAATTGGTGTCGAGGAAAGTTTCCACGAGTCTTTTGTAAGCTATCATTTAAAGTTGCCAGTTTAAGAGACTTCCCTGGTGGCGCAGTGGTTAAGAATCCACCTGCCAATGCAGGGGACACGGGTTCGATCCCTGGTCCGGGAAGATCCCACATGCTACGGAGCAACTAAGCCCATGAGCCACAACTACTGAAGCCCGCACGCCTAGAGCCCGTGCTCCACAACAAGAGAAACCACCGCAATGAGAAGGCCGTGCGCCACAACGAAGAGCAGCCCCTCGCCGCAACTAGAGAAAGTCCATGTGCAGCAACGAAGACCCAACACAGCCAAAAGTAAATAAATAAATTAATTAATTTTTTTAAAAAGTTGCCAATTTAGAAGAGACTCCAAATTTTATGAGCAACTCTAACTCTTCCATTCAACTTCTGCCAAATCTCTAGCTCCTTGACAGTAAGCACAAGTGTTTTAGAAATTTATCATTGAATAAAGAAGTGTTGAACTCAGTGTCATATTTGAATACATTTAATACCCATTAAGTACTCATGAAATCTCGGTTCAAATAATGCGTTAATCACTTTAAATTTTCAAGTGGAATATGAAACAGAACAGCACGTTAAAGGTGGAAGTTTAATAAAAGGGAGTTAAAGTTGTTCCACGATGTAGGTAATTAATAAGAATTTATTGGACTAATGAATACTTTCTTTAATTTTCTAAGGCAATTTATGTGTGTTGTGATGCAATTCAGAATTTCTAAGAACTCTTTACCCAGTATCATGAATATAGATAGACTTAATAACTATATTTGAGGTTGGTAATTTTTATCATTTGAGGGTCATCTACTCAATCTAGCTACATCTGAGACTACTGGCAGTTGGAAAAGAAAGGGAGCTTTCTCTTTCTGAAGGAGCTTTCTCTTTCCCTGTAGCAGCAGGAACATACTTGCCAGAAACACAGCCCCAATCCTCCACTCCCACTCCCACTTTCCAAAGAGCCTGTTCTTCTAGTGACTCTCCTGTTTCCTTTGCCTTCTGATCACCTCACCTTAGCTACTCCCTGACTCCTCTGCCATTGATATCAGATGACATAAGTCACCCCACACTTTCTTTTCTGATGTTGTCATAGGCTGTTTGGAATTAAGCTTACCTAGGGGCTGTGGCCAGAGGAAGCTCAAAAGTTCTAATCACTCATATGTACCTTTCTCTGAAGCTTCTCTTTGTATTTTTTCAAAGTCTCCACAAACTGGAGGACTGCCCCCAGACTGCAGCAAGTGTTGTCATGGAGACTACAGCTTTCGAGGCTACCAAGGCCCCCCTGGACCTCCTGGTCTCCCTGGCATTCCAGGTAAGGATGAGAGAGATGCGTTGTTTCCAGTCTAATTGCACACTGTGCCAAAACAGGAGCCAGGGGTGAAGCTCAGTGAGTTGGGGTCATTTGTGTGTGATCCAAAGCTTATGCATGGAAAATCCAAAAGAGAGTTGGGTGGGGAACTGGGCTTATTGAGTTAATGAGGTGGAACTGTATAAACTATACTATTTATTATCCATACTGCTTGCAGAATCCCATAGGCATTAGGCATGCTGGGGCCCCAGCTTACAGGCCAGGAGGCCCTTCCCCAGCGTGGAGTCTGGAACCACTGGGGCTTTACAGGTTTATACTCTTGTTTCAGTGTTTCTGTCACCGTGTGCTCCATACAGCGCACTAGATCTAGGCTTCAGGGGATTTGGGAAGTGAGAGTGGGGAGGAGAGCTTGCTGCTCTGGGTTAGAGTCATCTTCACAGTCTCTTTTACTGAGCTACACATCTTTCTGTCCGATTCTAGGTCTAGCTGAGTTTTTCTTCCCTTAACCCCCAGGTCCTTCCATGCTCAGCTGTCTCTCAGTTGACCTTCATGCCTCTCTTGGACTCATGGGGACATTTTTGGGCTCCAGCACCATATGGTGGCACGGGCCATGCTGTAGAGCTACACTGGGTCCCTCTAGACCCACTGTTCAGCCATCTCTACTACTGAGTGGCACCCCAGACATGGATCATTTGGGGAACTTGCTAGTCTCCTGGGTCAGCCAAGGAAAGGGCAGCCCAGGTGCCCTCTGTCCCAGGACCTCCAAATCTATCTGGGGGTTTAACTGACTTTCTTGTCTCCAGGTCAATTCCTGGGGATAGAACTTTTTCTCAGGGTTTGGCAAATGTCTGCTTTGCTCTTCTCTGACTTACTCCCATTGATGTTAATATTTAACAAATAAGGTTTAATTTTTCTTAATCCTTTTGAGTGGCTTGTCAAATGAAACCAAATTTAGAATGAGAAAGTGCTCTGTTAGGCTTTAGGATCAGTAGCTTGGAATCTATGTCACTGAACATCAAGGGCAGCAGGCAGCAGGTACAGTGATTATGGGTAGGGGACTTTCAGATCCCTCTAAAATCTTAGGTCTAAACTCTTCTGAGGTCACAGGACAGGCTGGCCTTGGCTACGTACTTCCCATCAGAAACAGTTTTGTCATTAGCACGTTAACTTGTAAACCCAGTCAAAGTTCATTAATCTGGAAGAATTGCAAGCTGGGTATGAAACCTGACCAAAGGTGGCACACAAAATAAACAACAAAAGGGCCTGGAATTCAACAAATATAAAAATAAAGGGAGAGGTGTAGAAATTATCTCTTAGCAAAGTAAAGTGAAGAGCTGAAATCATTATCCAAGTCTTGCTTTCAAGATTACTGTTATAATTTTTATCAATGATTTTACTTTTCCTCCAGTTATAAAAGTTCTTGTTCTTTGTAGAAAATTTCAAAAATGCAGAAAAGTGTATAGAATGACACAAAAATCATTTGTGCTTCATCCACTTAGAAAAAAATAAACCACTGCAAAATATTTTTATGTAATTTGTTCTAGTCTTTTTCCCCTTTGGATAAGACATGTACATATTTTATATTATATTATATATATATATATATATACACATATACCTAGTATCATGCTATCACTATTGATTGATTCATAACCTTTTTTTTCTAAAAATATCATGCTGTTAAATATTTTTCTTCAGCATTCCTTTTTTTGTGACTATATAACATCATTTACTGGGATGTACCATTTTTTAATTTAGCCCTTTCAGTATTGATGGACATTTAGGTGGTTTCAAATCTTTGCTATTATAAAGGATGCTTTATAATGTCTCTATGCAATTTTTTTTTTTTTTTTTTGCGGTACGCGGGCCTCTCACTGTTGTGGCCTCTCTCGTTGCGGAGCACAGGCTCCGGACGCGCAGGCTCAGCGGCCATGGCTCACGGGCCCAGCCGCTCCGCGGCACGTGGGATCTTCCCGGACCGGGGCACGAACCCGTGTCCCCTGCATCGGCAGGCGGACTCTCAACCACTGCGCCACCAGGGAAGCCCCATATGCAATTTTTCATCCAAGTCTTGCTTTGGAGGAAAAACAGGCTTTGGAGCCTGGAGCCTTAAGAGTATCTAAGGCTGTTTTCAGTGTCCCATTTAAAAGCGATCCCATGCAATGATGTCACCATGGCTGTGTTTGAGCTTGTTTCAAATGGTCCCCTTTTACAATTAAGTTTGTGCATTTTTGAAGAAAGGAGCTGCATTTGTATAAAAATAGATGGTGAGTGTGGGTGACTGGGCTTTCTCATGTGATGATGTCTGGTTGTTTAAGGAAACCATGGAAACAATGGCAATAATGGAGCCACTGGCCACGAAGGGGCCAAAGGAGAGAAAGGAGACAAAGGTGATCTGGGGCCACGAGGGGAGCGTGGGCAGCATGGCCCCAAAGGAGAGAAGGGCCACCCGGGGATCCCACCAGAGCTGCAGGTAAATCGTCTGGGCACGTCTCCAGATGACCCTCACTCAGGGTCCAGGAATCAGAAGGCTTGAGTGCTTCTTCATCCTCAGTGTTGAGTAAACCTGTCTCAGTTTGTTCATCTCCACCACAGGGTGTTTGCAGAAGACCTATGCTGTCAAAGTGCTTTGAAATCATTCTTAGGGAGAATGTACGAAGGGTGAAATTCAACACCCTCATTAGACCAAATACAATGCAACCCTGAATATCAGCTAATCTCCATTTTCCAAATGAGGAGATATGTTCAGTAAAAAGGTTTTGGGCGACTCGAATATGTAAACTTTTAGATGCATAAAATATTATTAAGTAGATATTTGACCATTCCTTTTATTTATCAATTTTGTTACATTTGCATATTTAAATTACATATATGGATATTAATATACAAGTAATTCTATCAAATCAGATTTCGTGGCATTAATTTTTATTAAAGCTTTTCTCATCAGTATCTTCTTTATTACTGGAGGCATTTTATTTTGAGTCATGAGACCATATTCATTTCAGCTTAAAGTTTTTTAAATTCATTTATGAGGCTATCATTGGACATTTTATCTCAAGGCCACCACCCATTTATCTGTTCTTTTTTTTAATATATAAATTTATTTATTTATTTTTGGCTGTGTTAGGTCTTCATTGCTGTGCATGGGCTTTCTCTAGTTGCAGAGAGCGGGGGCTGCTCTTTGCTGCGCTGCGCGGGCTTCTCTTGTTGTGGAGCGCAGGCTCCAGGCGTGCAGGCTTCAGTAGTCGTGGCTCTCAAGCTCTAGAGCACAGACTCAGTAGTTGTGGCGCACGGGCTTAGTTGCTCTGTGGCATGTGGGATCTTCCCGGACCAGGGATTGAAGCTGTGTCCCCTGCACTGGCATGCAGATTCTTAACCACTGAGCCACCAGGGAAGTCCCCCATTTATCTGTTCTTTATTTCTCTTTTAAGTGATCTTCAAAATTCTTGTTGTCTGTTGGTAACACCTAAAACTTGCAAATGTGAGATGTGAGGTTAGGTCACACCAAGAAAATTACTAAGTCTGGGTTATTTATTTATTTATTTGGCTAATATTTTGAAGATGGATTCTTCCAAGGGACTCCTATCGACATTGAAAACTGGCATTTTTTATTGCTTGTTTCTGGCTGGTATGTGTTCCTGAAACAGTAACTAGTGATTAAAATTAAGTAACTGAGAGAACATACTGATGGAATAAAATTCATATTTTAAGGCAAGACAAGAAAAATTTAAACATAATTTTTTCTCTGCCCATTTGGGCCTCCTCCCTCCCCTCTAGTGTGCATTGTGCATCTGCATTATGCATTAACCAGACCTCCCCAATGGCAGAAATAACTGTTCAACCATAAAGATCAATTTCTCTTCTTTTGACGCCAGACATGTAACTCCTTAGAATATAACATTGCTTACTTACAACCTTATTAATGCTACTAGCTATATTACTTGTATTCTGCCTATTTTATAAGATTATTTTTGCTTTCATTACCAGTGTGTGACTGAGCTTCCAATAAAAATAATGTTGACTAGGGGACTTGAAACAATTGACCAAATATATATAGTTCTGTAAGATCAATGATTCTAATAGTGTAACTCTAGATATAGGACGAAGCAACGAGAGGGAGCCATTTCCTGAATCGTAACAGATTAGTAACACAGGTGGTCCAGAGGCTTTTGGCTACTGTTAACTGGGTCTGGTCCAGTAATAGCACATGGAGTGTCCTATCAAGGAAAACCTCGCCTGACCTGGGAATGAGCATTCCTAGTGCAGTGGGACAACTGGTCACAAGCTGCCTCCCAAACCTTGGTTGAAATTAAGAACAAAAGGGAGAGGATTGTAAAATAAAGAATGTTGTCCACCATCCAGTTCTATAAGAACCAAGTCATTCGCTACTGCAGTCACTGACATATAATACACTGTGAAAAGAATTCAGGGCAAAGATCAAGATGAGGCATTGTGTGGTCTGGGAAAACTGACAGAACTGGCCCTCAGACAGTTAAACTTTTTCAGGAGAGAAATTTATGAACCCAGTTTCTTGCATCTTACCATTGCTTAGAAAAGCACTGAAACCATTAACTAAGATATCTGTTCCTTGTGAATAGCAGTAGCCTTCTACCAAGCTGTGTGCTTGATTGCTTGTAGCCCTTCACCAAAATCACATATATACTGGTTTCTCCCCCTAACCCCATACCTCTTCGGAACAGTCCTTAGAGATTTCTGAAAGACTGTCCGCTGGGTTATAATCCTCAGGTTGGCTCTAATAAAATTTTCCAATTTCTGTCTTTGATTATTGATTAATATTTTCATGGACAATACTATAACACAAGAAACTTTTAAAGAACTATAAGGTACAGCAACTCTATCTGAAATATCAGTGGGGAAAAACTTTACCCTTTATTTGGGCACATGTGGTAGTTGTTTGACTTGGATAAATTCCATCATTTTGGGGGGAATCAAGTTATTTTAAGGGTAAACTAAGAGATCCTGTGTGTTACTCAACCTGCTTTTGTGGTTTCGTAACGTCCTTTTTTTCGTAACTTTTTAATGACTGCTGTTTAATAATTTTAGCAACCTGCGGTCTGTGTGCCAGTATAAATTTACAAAGAAAAGGAAACAGATGCCATCGCCCAGGTTATAGGTACCTAATAAGATGGATGGTTCTCAAAGCTAGAAACTAACCCAAATCTGTGAATGGTTATATCCTAGTTAAGGGGCCTTGTAGTAGCCAGTTTAATGGAGAACACCTGGGCAATTATTACATTTGCTCCATCAGCTTTTTAACCCTAAAACCACATTACGGTCATTAGGGAGAACTACTTTCACATGTTTTGAAGGAGGCATTAAAGTGGAGACAAGATTGGTCCCGGGCAGATTGTAACGGAGGGTGACTTCCGGCCCCTTCATCTCCGTTTCTAAATCTCTTCCTCCGGTGTCACCCCTTCTTCATCCTTCTGTGTCCAGTGCCCTCACACAGTCCTTCGGACTGCCCCAATCCTTTCTGTGTTGATTCTCCCAGGCCTGCCTCCCTGCCCACACCCCAAGTCTTCCAGAACTTCAAATTATTTGCTCTCTCCCCTCTCACCCCTCTCCCTTAAAACTTCCATTCATTCAAGATGGATAATCCCAGCAAGTTAAAGAATTTATTGATCTAATTCGCGCTCAGTTTCAATGACTCATTTGGACAGGGGACTGGCATTGACTTTCAAATGTGACTCTCCAATGGTGGTACAATTTCCGAGTGTGGGCTATTCCCGTACCACCAAGCAATTCTCAGATACCAGCTGGATGTCCTACATCTCAGCTCACTTCTGACACTTAGGAGCTCAGTCCTTCGAGACTGCCCCACGCTTCCCCCACTTTAGGCGCCAAATCCAAGTCCAGGTTATCACCTGTGCTTCTGTCTTCCAATGACCCCCTCCTTGGGTTTGAGTAACTTACTAAAACGGCTCACAGAAGCACTCAGAGAAACATTTTCCTTACTTGCTCACCAATTTATTATAAAAGGATGTAACTGAAGAAGAGATGCATAGGGCAAGGTATGGGGAAAGGGGACTGAGCTGCCACTCCCTATCTGAGAGGGCCACTCTCCCCAAACCTCCATGCATTCACCAACTGGGAAACTCCAAAACTTGTCCTTTGGGTTTTTATGGAGGCTTCATTACTTAGGCAAGAGTAATTAAATCACTAGCCATTGGTGACTGATTCTCTGTCCAGCCCCTATCTCTCCTCTGCGGAGGTTTGGGGGCAGGGGCTGGGAAGGGGGAGATGGGGCAGGACTGAGAGTTCAAAGCGCTCTAATCACGTGGTTGGCTCCACAGGCAACCAGAGCCTCCTGAGGGGCTTTTCCAAAGTTACCTCATTAACATAACAAAAGACACATTGACTGCCCTCAACACTTAGGAGATTCTGAGGATTTTAGGAGTTCTCTGCCAGAACTGGGGGCGAATACTAAATATATATTTATTATAAAGCATAATATCACAGGTGTCTTTTATGGAAAAAAATAACACAGGGCAAACAAAGTTAAAAAGTCGGCTGCAGGACTTTTCGGATCCTTTAGTATATGCTAATGGCTTAATAGCTATAAGTAGAAGATTTCATCCAAATTTTCCAGTATTATTTGATAATAGAATTTTAATATCTCAGAAAGCACTTTAAAGTCTAATGTTCATTGAAACACATGCTCAGAACTGTTGATATATACTTTTAATGATGCATAGCATAAAAATGTTAGAAATCACCATGACTTATTTAATTTTTCTCTAGAGATTAATGTTTAAATGATTTCCAATCTTGCTGTTACAAATAATGGTGAAATAAACTTACTTGTATCAAAACCTTATTTCTCTAAGATAAATTGCCTTTTAATTAACCACCAACTCTTTGCTTAGATTGCATTCATGGCTTCTCTGGCAACTCACTTCAGCAATCAGAACAGTGGGATTATCTTCAGCAGTGTCGAAACCAACATCGGAAATTTCTTCGATGTCATGACCGGTAGATTTGGGGCCCCAGTATCAGGTGAGAGGTAAAAATAAATGACTGGCTTAATCAATTAAGCAACCAAGAGAAAGAAGGAAGGAAGTGGGGGAGGGAGGGAGGGAGGGAAGGAAGGGGGAGGGAACAAAGAAAGAAAGACCCTAAGGGAATTAAGAGTTCTTTGTGATTCTGGTTAAAACATATATATACCTCTGCCTTGAAAAGCCCTTATTCTCACAGTTTAAATGTGTCATAACTGAGTTCATCCCCTCTCCTTTGCCACGACCCCAAGGAAGGCCGTATCCTTTTTTTTTTGTTTTTGTTTTTATTTTTGTTTTTTTGCGGTACGCGGGCCTCTCACTGTTGTGGCCTCTCCCATTGCGGAGCACAGGCTCCGGATGCACAGGCTCAGCGGCCATGGCTCATGGGCCCAGCCGCTCCGCAGCATGTGGGATCTTCCCCGACCGGGGCACGAACCCGTGTCTCCTGCATCGGCAGGCGGACTCTCAACCACTGTGCCACCAGGGAAGACCCGTATCCTTTTTTAAAAGCATTAAAAAAAAAATTTTTTTTTGAGTACTTCTGTATTCATTTCCTATTGCTGCTGTAACAAATTACTACAAACTAAGCTTAAAACAACACAAAATTATTCTGTAACAGTTCTGGAGGTCAGTACTTCAAAATCAGTCCAACCGGGCTAAAGTCCAGGTCTGGGCAGCGCTGGTTCCTCTGGAGAGCTCTAGGGCCTTGCCTCTTCCAACTTTTAGAGGCTGTCACTATTCCCTGCCTATTGGCCACATCACCTCAATCTCTGCTTCCACTGTCGCATCACTTTGTCTTCTGAGATTCTGACCTCCTTGGCTCTTTTATAGGGACAGAGTGATTACCCTGGGCCCACCTGGATAATCCAGGAGAATCTCCCCATCTCAAAACCTTGAATTTACTCACACCTGCAAAATCTCTTTTGCCATATAAGGTAACAGTCACAGATCTTGGGAATTTTAGGACATGAGCATACACGGGGGCCATTATTCAGTCCCCAACAACTTTCTTACTTTCTAGTGCCACAAGCTGCTTCAAGCTCATATTGCATTTTCCCCTGTCCTAGCTCTGGAAATACCCATTTTCCCAAGGAGTCCTGGTTCCTTTTATTGGAGAGTAGTATTTAGAAACCAAGACTTGGGTGCTAAATTTACTCATCGCTATTAGGAGGTCACTGCTTCTGCGTCCTGTCAATGGACAGAGTTAGGAAATACACATGTATACTAATCATGCATGCATACATATCTGTATTTATTTTCCTACTATCTATCTATCTATCTATGTTGTGTGTTAAAAAACAAACAAAAAAACTTGAGTTCATTCTGATACATCTGACTCAAATCCAGCACCACTGAGTTCATCCTAGCATCCTCTTTATTTATTTGTAACTTCTTTCTTTGACAATGTGAACCCTGGCTCTCTTAATCTATAATATATTTACTTATTTGTTGAACCTTAGTATACAAATAAAGTAGTTAAAAAATTGCAAACCCGTGTGCCATGAGAAACAAATGTTTTTATTTTTACCACCCAGTCAAAACACTGTCTTTAAAAGCCCTTAGATTATCTTTTTCCCCCATGCCCTTCAGTTCTGTTACTTCATTCATTTGTAATACAGTTAGATTCATTTGTCATAATCTCATCTTGAGCTTCTCATGTTCTAGTTGAGTTTTTAAAACTCTGCAAGGAGCAAAATTTATTCTTTGTGGTGTACAGTTCTATGGGTTTTGACGAGTGCATGGAGATATATCTCCACCACCATAGTATCAAATGGAACAGTTCTTTCATCCCCCAAATTCCCTTGTGCTATATACCTTGGTAGTCAACCCCTGTGTACTCCAACCCCTGACAATGACTGATCGGTTTTCCATCCTTAGAATTCCAAAAGGTCATATAAATGGAATTGTACAATATATACAATATGTCTCTTAGCAAAATTCATTTAACGTTTATCCATGTCTATGTATGAATCAATAGTGTTTTCCTTTTTCTTGCTATGTAGTACTCCGTTGAATGGATGTATCAGTTTGTTTATCCACTCATGAGTTAAAAGACATTTAGACTATTGGTGAATTGACCCTTTATCATTATATAATGTTTCTCTTTATCCTTGATAATATTTCTGAAGTCTCCTATGTTTAATATATTATAGCTTCCCCAGCTTTCTTTTGGATAGTGTTCTGTATATATATATATCTCCCAAATATTACAAATAAGCCAATCAATGAGCTTATTCTGTCTCCCACCTTCTCTCTTTCTTAATTTTTAACTTTTGGTGGTTGAATCATTTATACACTGTCAAGGTATAAAACAATTACATTTTAGTTTGTCAACATTATCCCCTCCTATGATTTGGACTTATCTTGCAGTTAAATATATTCATTGCTCACCACTAGTCATTTTGCCAAAGTCTCCCAGACATCTCTTTATTAGCTAAACTTTATCATTTAATTTTCTCAAGAAAGCTTATGCCATCAGTATTCCCTGAGACTTTACATGCTCTAAACTGTTATAACCTTGGCTGCAAATAAAAACCTAGACTTACTTTTTTTTTTTTTTTTTTTGGTCCTGTTTCCTGGCATTTGGTCTGGAGAACTCTGACATAAGTCTGAGTTTTTTCGTCTTATAAGTAACAATCTTTCTGCTTGACTTCCCAAAGAGTTCTTTCTCTATCTTCAAAGTCCAGTGAGTTTTCTAGAAGTGTTAACCATTCTGGGTCAAATTTTCCTGCTGTGTCCTTTCAATATGTGTGTGTAAGCCTTCTTTTTGTCTGGGAAACTTCTTTGAATTATATTTTAAAACATAAAGTTTTTTCTTCTTGTTGTACTAAGGTGAGGTGGTATTAGGGGCAGTCTGACTTGTGTTAGGAAATTAGGCAAACAGGATATATTGTCTATAGAATATTTAAAAACTGTAATAAAGCCAATTAAAGTTAGCTAGATTTTTTTATTAGCATCATAGACCAGCAGTTCTAAACATGTCAGAGATAAAATACTCCTCCCCTGTGGGATGGACCACTCACAAGCATCCCCCTTACCCCCTCCCCTTGCACCTTAGTACGCCACTGGTTAATTTTTTTAAGAACTCCAAGTACACTTTTTTTGTTTTGTTTTTAACTTTTCTTAGTCTGTCTTCTGTATGTATTATTTTCTCTAATCTTTTGGTGCTCTTTACTTCCATTTCATGTTGTATGCTTTTTCTGTTTCTATCCTGCATATGCTTAAAATTGCATCTCAGAGAGAGGCCCGCATACCACAAAAAAAAAAAAAAAAAAAAAAAAAATTGCATCTTCTAGGGGTTAATTCTCCTTTTTGCTTCTTCCAATTTCTTCTGTCTTGTTTCTGTGATACTTTTTTTTTTTTTTTTTATGTTTTCTGTGTTTTATGTTAGTCATGATGTCCTGGTTTTCAGTTCCTCCTCTTGTCTGGTCAGTTTCTACCATGGGTTTCTGCATTCTGTTTTACAATGTTCTTTCATAGAGGGATTTGCTTCATTAATATATTTCAAACCCATGATGGAATCTTTGCTTACATTTTTCATCTACCACATGATAATATTTCTTCTTGGTGAGTAATTTTTGTTCTTTTCTACTTTCTAAAATTAACTGATGGTTGAAGAATTTTCCTAGATCAGCTCTATGCAGTAGTTTCTTGGGGAAGGGGAGGGACCCCAGCACACTTGCAGGCTTGGTGGCTTGGTGGTTCCTTCCTTGCTGCCAGGGGACTCCCCATTTCTTTGTTTTCTTTCTTTCTTTTCTTTTTTTAAAAATATGGAATGCTTCACAAATTTGCATGTCATCCTTGCACACGGGCCATGCTAATCTCTGTATCGTTACAATTTTAGTATATGTGCTGCCAAAGCGCGCACTCTATACTTCTTTTTTGACTGCCCCACTGGGCTTGCCAGATCTTACTTCCCCTACCAGGGATCGAACCTGCGCTCCTGCAGTGGAAGCACAGAGTCCTAACCACTGGACCGCCAGGGAAGCCCCGCCACTTCTTTTAACTACAGCCGCTCTGTGTGTTTTCTCTGTGTGGCCACACTTTGCTGTCTCCCCAGACTGCACTGGGTCTAGGAAAACTTCTGAAACCAGCCTTGCACTTGCCAGTTCCTTTGCCTTTAGGAGCCTTATATTTGCTGGCAGATTCTGAGATCCGCCACTGCAGGATGGCTTTCCACACTTTCTGTACTTTATCTAGCAACCCTCTCCCCAAACATCACTTTTGCTTTATCTCAGCCCTGCTCACAGGAGCTTCTTTTCAGCATCTATATTTCAGAGTGGCCCTTCTGCATCAGGGAGTGCATTTTTCTGGGCACTGTTTGCGATCTGCTGCCCCTTGGCTTCCTCAAAACTCCTTGCCCTCCATGTTGACTCCCCGTGACTCTGCCTGCTGTCAGTGACATGTGACAGCACTTAACTGATATTTAAAGTTTATTGATTTTTTTTTCAGTTTCCTAGTTTTGCAGAGAATAGACGCTTTTTTGGTGTTTGTTGTCAATTTTCCTTGTCTCTGTATGTGGTATTGAGAAGGAAAAAAAAGAAAATTCTGATGGGTGCAGTGGCCATGTTAGATTTGTCACAAATGCTTTTTTTTTTTTTCAAATTTATTGGTTGTGTTGGGTCTTTGTTGCTGCGTGCGGGCTTTCTCTAGTTGCGGCGAGCGGGGGCTACTCTTCATTGCAGTGCACGGGCTTCTCATTGCGGTGGCTTCTCTTTGTTGCAGATCACAGGCTCTAGGTGTGCAGGTTTCAGCGGCTGTGGCACGTGGGCTCAGTAGTTGTGGCTCGTGGGCTCTAGAGTGCAGGCTCAGTAGTTGTGGCACACGGGCTTAGTTGCTCCGCGTCATGTGGGATCTTCCTGGACCAGGGCTCAAATCCGTGTCCCCTGCATTGGCAGGCAGATTCTTAACCACTGTGCCACCAGGGAAGTCCTGTCACAAATGCTTTTAATGTGTGCCTTGATTTATTTTTCTACCCATCTGAAGTCAGAAATGAACTGACATATGAAGTGATAGAAGCAATCTTTCATCATGCTTCAATCAGCTTTAAATCTTATTATGTGATTTTCTGCTCTGAAGGCTTATGTTATAATTTTCCTATAACTATTTTGTTAAACACTGTGCCACAAATTACATAGGTGCATAGATATGCCCAATGAATGCTTCCATTTATTTCAATGGCTTTATAATTGAAGCTCAAGGATTTAGTTGTTTTTTAGAATTCTCTTGGGCTAGACATAATTCAGACAATAACAACCATCATTTGACTCCCACTTTACTGTTTAAACCTCATCCAATAGATTATAAAATGACCTTTTCATACTTTTTAACTCTGGGAGTGATGGGACGGAGAAGGTTGAATTTTACAATTATGTAGCACAAAGACCTGAAAACCAGAGTTCAAATGTATTGTCTCTGGTTTTAGTACCTTCCCTTGCAGAGGAAAGCCATGTGTGGATATAATATAGATTCACTTTTGTATTATATTTCCAACTCTATAGCCATTTCATTTATTCACCATTTGGTTTCTTAGTCTTTCTAAAATGCTTCTGCATCTATTTTTTATAATAGTCATCATTTTTTCCAGGAAAAGTAATATCTTTTTCTGTCATTTTGTTATTATTATTATTATATTTTATTTTTGGCTGCATTGGGTCTTCGTTGCTGTACACAGCCTTTCTCTAGTTGCGGCATGTGGGCTTCTCATTGCGGTGGCTTCTCTTGTTGTGGACCACGGGCTCTAGGCGGGAGGGCTTCAGTAGTTGTGGCTTAGTTGCTCTGTGGCATGTGGCATCTTCCCAGACCAGGGCTCGAACCTGTGTCCCCTACATTGGCAGGCTGATTCTTCACCTCTGCGCCACCAGGGAAGTCCCTTTTTCTGCCATTTTGATTCCCACTTTATCTTCTTGAGGCATTGAAAATTGTTGTGTGTGCATGTAATAAGAAGTTTTGTAAAATGTGAAAAACTGCACACATATAAATTACTTTCTTTGAGTCTCTAATTTCTATCTGCCTTTACTTTTCATCTGTGGACCAATCTTTAGGCATATGAATGGACATGACTTATTTTTATATCGTATCTTTTATTCTCAGCACATTGAATATGCAAGCCTGGCACTAAATTAAGAATAATCATACATCTTTATTTGGTTCAACTTGACTCAGAGACAGATGGATCAACATGGTAGCCTTAGAGCTTCTATTTTACTTGATTGCACCTTTGGAAAACAGCATAGAACTATGCAGTGCTTTTTGTTTGTTTGTTTGTTTTAGATGTTTCTGGGTTTTTCTTTTACAAAGTCTACTATGGTCTGACTGTATCCCCCTAAAACTCACATGTTGAAAACCTGATGCCCAAGGTGATAGAATTACGTGATTAGATCACATGAACTCCCATGAATGGGATTAGTGCCTTCATGGAAGCGGTCCCACAGAGCTCCCTAGCCCATTCTGCCATGTGAGGACACAACCAGAAGTCTGTGACCTGGAAGAGGGCCCTCACCTGCTCTTGGAATTCCAGTCTCCAGAGCTGTGAGAAATAAATTTTTGTTATTTACGAGCTACGTAGTCTGTTGTATTTTGTGGTAGCAGCTCAAATGGATTAAGACAAGGCCATTAGTTTAAAAATGTAGCATGGAAATCAATAAGAGTTTGATGATTTATATTCATTCATCTTTCCAAAATGCACTTTCAAACCAAGATCGTTTAGAGTTAGGAAGATTTTCCTTTTCGCTCATCTCTCTACTATTGGATTCTTCTTAATCTTTCAGTGAAGGTATTTTCTACACTGGCATTTAAAGTGTATCAGGTATATTAAGTTACTTTCAATTAGGAGCCCTAGACTCTTACAAGAAAACTAACAAATTTTAAAATATGTTGGTCTTATTTTAATGAAAAGGATTCATATTTTTAGTAGCAAGATCATGCTGCTGAGTCAAAGTTGAATCTTTCTATTTAGTGTACATAATTTCACCTAGTTACAATGAATAACACGAGAAATTGCTGGAGCTATTAGAACTGATGAACATTTCACTGTGCTATAGTACTTTCTTATCTTTGGCTAATGACAATGTCGCACTTGGGTCATTTTGTTAGGCCACAGAAGACCGTGGGTGCCTCCAGGCAGGGCTCTCTACTTTGTCCATATGTGTCCTGAGGAAGGTGTGAATGATGGTTAATCTAAATCTAGGGATGGGTTTATATACTTTGCACTTTGTTAGGGGCAAGGAGAGGCCAAGAGATACAGCCAAATCCTGCCTTTAAAGACTTTGTATTCTTGTTAGGGAAACATGGTGTACACACTGAGAAAGTCTCAAAAAAATTTAAAGCAGTTTGAAGGCGAGAGCAGATAAAGGGACACTCATAGAAATAAAGGCCGAGAAGAACCTACATACCACGTAGAATAGCAGCAAAAGAAGTATGAAGTCATGCGACATATCTCCCTGCTATCTCCCAGTCCTCAAAGTACAATAGTTAATATAAATGTGGATAAATATCGGCCTCTTTCAGGTGTGTATTTCTTCACCTTCAGCATGATGAAGCATGAGGACGTTGAGGAAGTGTATGTGTACCTCATGCACAATGGCAACACGGTCTTCAGCATGTACAGGTGAGTGGTCTTTTCTGTCATAGGTATCCATGCTGCTATTGTTCACTCAAAGGATGGCCAATGCGAAGAGGTATATAGGAATCAACAGAGACTAGCATAAACCTTGTTGTCGTTGAGAGCTCCCATGTACAATATATAGCCAGATTATCATGACTGTTTGGGAAGCAGTGAATCTGGTAAACTTGAGCATAAGCAGGTTGATAAGAGGTCTTGAACTAATTACTAGCAACACTCCCCATAACTAATCATTTGTATTCTTTTCTCAGCTCATTCTTTCTTTCCTTCCCTCTCAGTCTTTTCTTCTCCTTTCCTACTCTCCGCTCCCTTTGCCTAGAGTTTAGCCCTTTTGATGGCCTTCTCTATCATCCCTGGAGCTGGCAGTTTAAGAGTTGGGAGATGGTTTCCTTCTTTAGGCTGTGCTGTGGCTCTGATGTTTACTTTAGCAACCTGGCCCTTAGGCACCTTGGAAAAAAGTTCATTTCAAAAAGAAATATTGCAATTTGCTCTGATATAAGCTTAAGATGTAGGAAAGAGAGGCCAACACCTTTCCCGTAATTAAATAAATGGGTATTGTGAAACTCTGTGAAAAACTTCGGGGTTGTTATCTTTTCTCGGTTATTTTTGATGACTTGTGGGGATTGCCATATTTTTTTCTTTTGGACCCTGGCCTCTAGTAAGAGGCTTTGAAAAGCCAAAAGAGATAAAGATGAGTTAGGTAGGTGAAATGCTGCAACAAAGTGATCCAGAATATTGTGGCTCGAACACACTAGAACTCAATTTTTCTTGGCCGGTTTCAGGTTGGGGAAGGATGGGGTGGAAAGGGTGGAGGAGGGAATTGTGTGGAGTTTGGAAGGAGGGTTCCTCCACCAGGTTTTTGAGGGATGTGGGCTGGTGAAAGCATTTCTGCCATCTATAAAACTGACTCCCAAATTCTCACATCATTGTCATTGCCACAGTCAGAAGGAGGAAAGAACAACAAGCTTGTGGACATTTTTATGCATCAGGCATTCTATTCCAAGTCATCACGTTTAACTAAATGTTTTGCTCTAGCATGACAGGGATCTCCAACTTTCAAGCCCACAATATCTGTTTCCTCACTGCTCTCTGCCTGACCATGAGCCGATGCAACATGTTTTAGTTTGCGTTATGGCAGCACCCTTCTTTACAACCAAATTCTAAATTAGTTAAGGTGGACTGAACTGCTGTAACATTGGTCCAAGGGCTTGAACATGATAGAAATTCCTTTTCTTCTCATGGCACAGTCTTCAAACACTCGGGCTTCAACAGATGGCTTCCAAGGTCAGGCTGGTCATTGTCATTAGCATTCCACACAGTCATAATGAGGAAGGAGCAGGGGGGCTGTTTGTGAGAGCTGTATTGGTGAATCCTATATATAAGTGGCACATGTCATTTAGAGAATTTAATCCCAGGACTATACGTAATTGTATGAGACTCCGGAAGAGAAGGGAGGACAGATTTTGGTAAAGAGCTGGCTGTTTACTGCAAAGACTAAGTAGTTGGTGCCTTTCTTTTCTTTCTAGTTATGAAACAAAGGGGAAATCAGATACATCCAGCAACCAAGCAGTGCTGAAGCTGGCCAAAGGGGATGAGGTTTGGCTGAGAATGGGAAATGGCGCTCTTCACGGGGACCACCAGCGCTTCTCCACCTTTGCAGGCTTCCTGCTCTTTGAAACTAAGTAAAAGTATGAATTGACCAGCTCCACTTTGGTGAAGACTTATAGCTGAGCTGGTATTGTCATGATCTGAGGGACTTTAGATTTGATGGTCCTACATGTTGTATTAAAAAAATTTTTTACTGGTTACATTGCTACTCATACTAAAAGTACATCAGTAATGCGGGATGACTCAGGAGCTCAGAAGAATAAACCACAAAACAGTCTTCCCAAGTGACCTTGACTAATATACCCAGCAACCTTTATCACTCTTTCCTAGGCACCTAAAAGAGAGTTCCCTTCTTGATACAGGTTGGAAATAATTGTTCCCATCAGAGAAGTCATTTGCAAAGAGTATTGGTGGCTCTAATAGCAACATTCAGGAACCCCTGAGGGTCTGGGTTCCTCATTCTTTACAACGTTTCAGAGAACAGGATGCAGTGATTATGATGGGGCCAAGGAAAGAATAGGGGGCACTTGCCTGGATCAAGGTACCAGAAATATTTGTAAAGTCTAGACTGGGAAGTAACACTTTGATCCAGTGGGTCAATATTCGTGGATAAAGTATAGATATTTTTTAGTAATTCCAGATAGCTTTAAGATAGCAGAAGTATTCACAATGCTCAAAAATAATTGACTCCTCCTTTTTTTATAAGGATAGTGCTACAATTAAATCTCGACTTCTAATGGCTTATATTTTTGGAAATAGAATTTTCCTGTGATCCAGAATTGGGCTTACCAGATCTGGATTATCAGATTGACTCTTTTCTTTGCATCTCTTACATTACAGCAGAGCTTTGTTGACTTTGGCCTGCGGTGAGTGTAGGTCCATACAGTATGGATATAATCACCCACTTTTCTATCAGCTTAGAAATTACCCTAATATACTTCACACACACTGACATGGCATGCTTAAGGAGCTGTAAACCCAAACATATACAGCCAAACTAGTGTATACAAAATATAAAGGTATTTCACTTAGGAGACATGTAATAAAATTGCTTAATCGTTTTTAAAAATAAAAAATTATATGGGAATTGCCTGGTGGTCCAGTGGTTAGGACTCGGTGCTTTCATTGCCATGGCCCAGATTCAATCCCTGGTCACGGAACTAAGATCCCGCAAGCTGCATAGTGCAGCCAAAAAATTAAAAAATCTGTATATTAAAAAAAATATGTGACTTCTTTGATTACCATATTTAATCAATATTCACAGAGCAGCTGTGCCACTTGACTTTTGCCTATGCCTCCCCAAAAATCAATTCTCAAAGGATTAAATTTGCCACCAAAAAGATACTCATGAGAATGTGCCATAAGTTCTGATGACAGTACCCCAAATTGGTTTACTTTAAGCAAAGAATCATTGGAATATGCATTTACCTTGATGTTGAATCATATTTAAAATGCACTACAGAGATGTCCATCTAACAAATATTACATAATGAATTCCCTTAGAAGTAATGAGCCCTTAATTTATTTTCTGTTACAATTTGAATTTCTACAAAGGCTTTTTAACTATGAGTTTACTTGTATCTTGTATAGATTACCCCTTATAGCTAGAAGCAGAGATAATGAATTAGAGCTGCCCTTTTAGCTAATAATGTGTTCCACATTCATGCCAGTCTTTGACCCTTTCCTTTTGATCTACAAATATTTTGAAACTCTTCCTGAATCCATATGCAATGCTATTTTAAAGTGAATGGATGTTAGCTATAATGTGCTTGACTGGTAATGTTTTTGTGGTTTTGTGTATATTCTCCCTCCCCCACCCCACCTCGGTATAGGGTCATGGGGTTGAAGTTTACTCTTACCAAATGTCATAACTTTCCTAGAAGTGCATTGCCAATAGATAACTGAATATTGCTTGTTGCCCAAAAGGACTTCATATCTAAAGAGCATGCATTACTAATAAAGTGACTTAGAGTAAGATATTGGCCTGGCTTTAGAGAAAACTGAAGCAAGAAAACTGTAATAAGCATTATATGGAAATAAACCCACTTTTGTTAAATGTACTGTTTTAGAATGTTTTTAATAAAGTTGAATAGTCATACAATTATAAGTCACTATGGTTTGTTAACACAAAGTTACAATATTTTCATGCAGATGATGTAAACAACCATACAATCGATGGTGTGGGCACAGAGCAGGGTCACTATCTACAAAAAACTCTACTTTTCAGTTATTCTATTGTTCTAACTTCACCCCTCTGGGTCTTTAAGACTCCGATGTTTAGAGGGTCCTGTGATGAAATCAGTATCCCTGAGGCGAAGAGACCCTCATCACACACTTGAAGTCTTTCTATGTTGATGCCTAAATTCCAGTTTTCACCTTGGTAGAGACACCCAAGATCTGGTTGCAGGCAGGTAGAAAGCACTTTGGGCTGGCAAATAAGTCCCAGGTGTGAAGAGGAGTGGGTAGTATGGATGGTGGGAGAAGGCCAAGGTAATTCTCGTAGTTTCATAATTTCACCGACGACCAGAGTTATATCTGGAAGACTGATTCTACGAGTCTTCCTAAAACTGAGGCTCTGAAAAGGAGATAGTAGGTAGGTGTCATGGGAAATTTAAATATATCATCTAAGCAACCAACTTTAAAATTCTAAACCCCAAATGAAGGCTAACTCTACAAATGAAACACATGGGTGTCTGCTTGCTGCAGAAATGCAGTACAGGATAGAATAGCTTCACATAATGATTAGGTTGGGTGATTCTCCAGTGTAGAAAAGGCTACATTTGAACCTTGGACAACGAATAACTTATACTGAAGGAATTTTATTGAGCATATTGTGAGTAAAAGCCAAAGTCAATAATATTCAAACAGAGGATAGAATGATCAAATGTAAACTACAAAGGGCCTGGCTGGAATTGATAAACATCTACTCTGTGCAAAGGTACTGTGGTATTCCAGGAGTGACTCAGCATTTAAAGTACAAGTCTTACCTTCCATGAGTTTTCAACTCAGTGAAGGAAGATAAGTAAAAAGGGGAAAGTGCATGGATGTGTGGATGAAGAATATCAGAATATCACTTGCCACATCAGTAAACAAAGAATATTGCAGCCATCAGGCTATCAGCTACTGCAGCTGTGAGGGAACTCAGGATGGAGAAAAACAGGATCCTGTCCCTAGACAGCTAAGGTGCACATCAAGGGCACCTGTCACCTGCAGATGCCCAGGTGTTACAGGACTTTTCCCCAGTCTTCTAGGAAGGGAGGATGGGAACTCAGCCCTATCAGAAACTAGAACCCAGATACCAGACCAGAATTCGAGTTCTCTGCCCACCAGAGGTGATCAGGCTCCATCCCTCAGGTCAGGCTGAGGCCCTTCAACCAGACTCCTGCGTCCAGGACCAGGACAGAAGAAAAAAAGGGTAGGATAGGAGGGGTTGAAAAGAGGAAAGGGAGAGGGAAGGGGAAAGAGGTCAATAAAGTTCCTTACCCAGAGTTCCTTGTCGGGGCTCTCTGGCCAGTCGTCTGAGTCAGGAGGAGACCAAGGATAAAACGGTCTTGGTTGCGGCCTCTGAGTCTGGTCCGTCAGCAGGCAAACTGGTCCCTGAGTACTCCGAGAGGTCAGTATGTCAGTCGTAGAGAAGAAGAGATCCTGCCAGAGTGGCCATTTTTTGCAGGAAGGGGGACCCCTTCCAGGACCCGGGAGTGGGCTCTTGTCTAACACTTAGAAATGAATTGTCCGAGGAGACATGTGCTGACAAAGCAAGAGACTTTATTGGGAAGGGCAGAGAGTAGCAGGGTACGGGAACCCAGGAGAACTGCTCTGCCACATGGCTCTCTGTCTCGGGTTTTATGGTGATGGGATTAGTTTCCAGGTTGTCTCTGACCAATCATTCTGATTCAGGGTCCTTTCTGGTGGCGCATACATCACTCGGCCAAGATGGATTCCAGCAAGAAGGATTCTGGGAGGTTGGTAGGACATATGGACTGGCGACTCCTCTCTCCTTTTGAACTTTCCCAAATTCTTCTGGTTGGTGGTAGCTTATTAGTTCCACATTCCTTACCAGGACCTCCTTTTGTAAGATAACTCATGCAAGTGGCTACTATCTTGCCTGGCCAGGGCAGGCGGTTAGCTTTGTTAGTGGTTCCCCTAAAAAAGCTATGCCAGAAAACACATCAAAATGGGACAAGGTCTTGCCAATTGCTCTCTGTATGCTGGTGGCCCCTAGAAGCGGGCTAGGATTGAGCCCTTATGGAATTATATACAGGGGACTACTCCTGATGCCCAAATCTTGGCTCTCTGTGCAACGATGTCGAACAGAAATATGGAGACAGAGTTATGGAGGAGAAAGAAAGAGTGGCTTTGTTTCTTTGCCAGACAAAGAGGGAACACAGTAGGCTAGTGCCTCAAGATCTGTGCCCCACCCCCTTGGGAATAGGGAGAGGTCTTACAGTCAGGCTCCTGGTCAGGGGTATGTGATAAGGATCAACACAGTAACAGTCTTGCATTCTTCTTTCTTCTGCAGAGTTTCAAAAGGGTGGGGTTGCTGACAAGATTAGGGTGTGTGCAGGGTCTCAGGTGGTGGGTCTCCTAATCTAGATTAGCTTTTCTACTCCCTTTACTCTTGCCTCAGGTGGTTTCCTGGCTGCTCCTCCCTTGATTAGCAACTGTTCGAATCTGCCCTTTGGCACTCAGGGAAGGTCATGGAGGCTGGAGTCTTGCCTACAAGAAATGTGGGACAAAAAGGCCTCCATGCCTGGGAGCCCCATAGGGCCCCGCTCGGTTTCACTCTTAGCTCCTAAGAGTGAAGAAAGAGAAACATTTCTAACACAGGAGGTAAAAATTAAACAGTAAGTTCAAAACCATGGGTACATCACACCAGAGCAAGAAGATTACCAGAGCCTGACCAGCCAAGCCTGCCTAGAGCCAGTGAGCAGACTCCCAACATCTCACCCTTTGGGAAACTTTAAGTATTTGTTCTGACAAACTGAATGAAAATTCTGTTTTCTTATCGTTTCTCATACCTTCTACCTATAGATTCATATGCTGGTCCTTTCGATAATTCTAACTGCTAGCTATGTGGTCAGCTTCCTATGTCCAGGTCTTTGGGATTGCCTTGAAGGGTTTTCCCCATACAGGGAATGGTTTGGAAACAACTGGCTTCAGACTTATTCTCTGATTTCCTAAGGAAATGAGATCTATTCTGTCTACTAAAGTTCTGGATGTCACTCCTCTTACCTCTAACTGTGTCTGTTGCACCAAAATGGCAGTGTTACCAAGCTCTCTGCTCGCCACACGACAGGCCAATAAATCAGAGATGAGGTGTTGAGGCAGGGAATAGAGACTTTATTTGGAAAGCCAACAGACCAAGAAGATGGCAGACTAGGGTCCTGGAAAAACCATCTTATCAGGGTGTGGATGCCAGTTTCTTTTATAGAACAGAAAGGGGGAGGAGGTGAGGGTGTAAAGTAAAAAGGCCATTTATCTTGCAAAACATCTCCTCGCATGGCATGGCCTAGCCAAAAACCCTGATTGGGATCTGAACCCATGCAGCTGGGTCTAGAACCCAGCCAAAACCTGCAGTCTTCCAACTGAGATCACACATCTGGTTTCAGGACTTAATGAAGCTCAGCCTCTTGATGTCTCACTGCAGAAAAAATTCAGTGAGAGACAAAGTGATAGGTAAGAAGTGGATTTATTTAGAGAGAAACACACTCCACAGAGTGTGAGCCATCTCAGAAGGTGAGAAAGGCACCAGGGTATGGGGTTATCAGTTTTTATAGGGGTGGGTCATTTCATAGGCTAATGAGTGGGAGGAGTATTCCAGCTATTTGGGAGGGGAGGGGGAGGGGCAGGCATTTCCAGGAATTGGGCCACCACCCAATTTTTGATCCTTAAGGTCAGCCTTGGAACTGTCATGGTGCCTGTGGGTGTGTTATTTAGCTTGCTGATGTGTTACAGTGAGCATATACTGAGGCTCAAGGTCCAGTGGAAGTCGACTTGTCTGCCATCTTGGACCCATTTGGTTCTAATTAGTTTATGTCATGTCCTTGGGCTATGTCATTCTTTCCAAGGTTGTGTCCTGCCCCCTTCCCTCCTATTTCAGGACTACGCCCCATCTCAGCAGGAAGTAGTCACAGCACTGGTAGCCCAATTCCCTGAAAGATTTGGGGAAAGATAAAACCGAAGTGGGGATTAAAACTGAGTCCCCCTAAAACTGAGTTCCTCTGCTGAGTTTATGATTAACATCTCTATCCGAAACAATTGTTCCCTTTTCTCATCCAACATCTGTTCTCCTCAAGATTGAGGAGTATCAAAGAAAAGGGGGGAGTGAAACCGAGAGGGGCCCTGTGGGGCTCCCGAGCACGGAGGCCCTTTTGTGCCCCATTTCTTGTAGGAAAGACTCCAGCCTCCATGACCTTCCCTGAGTTCCACAGGGCAGATTCAAACAGTTGCTAATCAAGGGAGGAGTAGCCAGGAAACCACCTGAGGCAAGCTCCTCAAGATTAGGAGACCCTGAGACCCTGCACACACCCTAATCTTGTCAGCAACCCCACCCTTGGGAAGTATTGTCATAAAACTCCTCATCAAATCCTCCTGGGTTGGGACACATAATTTTTCGGGGCAGGAGCCCACTGTGTCCCCCTTTGCCTGGCAAAGTAATAAAAGTCACAGCACTGGTAGCCCAATTCCCTGAAAGATTTGGGGAAAGATAAAACCGAAGTGGGGATTAAAACTGAGTCCCCCTAAAACTGAGTTCCTCTGCTGAGTTTATGATTAACATCTCTATCCAAAACAATTGTTCCCTTTTCTCATCCAACATCTGTTCTCCTCAAGATTGAGGAGTATCAAAGAAAAGGGGGGAGTGAAACCGAGAGGGGCCCTGTGGGGCTCCCGAGCACGGAGGCCCTTTTGTGCCCCATTTCTTGTAGGAAAGACTCCAGCCTCCATGACCTTCCCTGAGTTCCACAGGGCAGATTCAAACAGTTGCTAATCAAGGGAGGAGTAGCCAGGAAACCACCTGAGGCAAGCTCCTCAAGATTAGGAGACCCTGAGACCCTGCACACACCCTAATCTTGTCAGCAACCCCACCCTTGGGAAGTATTGTCATAAAACTCCTCATCAAATCCTCCTGGGTTGGGACACATAATTTTTCGGGGCAGGAGCCCACTGTGTCCCCCTTTGCCTGGCAAAGTAATAAAGCTATCCTTTTCTACTTCACCCAAAACTCTGTCTCTGAGATTTGATTTGGCACTAGTGTACAGAGAAGCTGAACTTTCGGCATCATCCCTGGCCACAGGATTAATTATGCTAAATAAATCGAGAATTTAGGAAGCATGGTTCCATAGCTAAGTAACTCTCTGGGATATAAAATAGTCTGTTTGGTGACCTGAGAACCTCTTTAGGGACCTCATATATAATCATGGGTCAGAGGGTGTATTAGTTTGCTAGGGCTGCCATAACAAAATACCACAGACTGGATGGTTTAAACAACAGAAATTGATTTTCTCACAGTTCTGGAGGCTGGAAGTCCCAGATCATAGGGTCAACAGGTGTGGTTTCTTTTGCAGCTTCTCTTTTTGGCTTGCAGATGGCTGTCTTCTGCTCTGTCCTCACAAGATGGTCCCTTGGTCTGTGTTTTCCATGTCCTAATCTTTTCTTATAAGGACACCAGTCATACTGGATTAGGACCCACCCATATGACCTCATTTTATCTTAATTACCTCTACGGGCCCTATCTCCAAATGTTGCCGAAATCTCGGCTTCTCTGTGCACCGATGCCAAACAGAAATACAGAGACAGAGATTTTGAAGGATGAGAGACATAGCTTTATTTTTCTGTCAGGCAGAAGGGAAGACACAGCAGGCTAGTGCCTCAAGAACTGTTCCCCCCCTCCTTGGGGAATCGGAGATTTTTCTTTTTAACATCTTTATTGGAGTATAATTACTTTACAATGGTGTGTTAGTTTCTGCTTTATAACAAAGTGAATCAGTTATACATATACATATGTCCATGCCACTCTCTCACCTCATCCCAGCTTACCCTTCCCACTCCCCGTGTCCTCAAGTCCATTCTCTAGTAGGTCTGTGTCTTTATTCCCATCTTACCCCTAGGTTCTTCATGACCTTTTATTTTTTTTCTTAGATTCCATATATATGTGTTAGCATACGATATTTGTCTTTCTCTTTCTGACTTACTTCACTCCGTATGACAGACTCTAGGTCCATCCACCTCACTACATATAACTCAATTTCGTTTCTTTTTATGGCTGAGTAATATTCCATTGTATATATGTGCCACATCTTCTTTATCCATTCATCCGATGATGGACACTTAGGTTGCTTCCATCTCCTGGCTATTTATACGTGGGGCTCGTGGTCCGGGGGTATGTGATAAGGATCGAAGTAGTGAAGGTCTTGCATTCTTTTTCCTTTGCATTATTTCAAAACAGTCATAGCTGACGTCAGGCAGCCCAGTAATTGGGGTCCGGCATTCTGGTAATTGGGTTCATTTGTCTCTGGTTTATTGGCCAGCAACCTTCTCTCTGAAGTGCAAAAGCTACAGGGGGTGATTTGTTACGAGGGGGCATAAGGTACGTAAGCCCTTGGATGTAATAAGGTTAGGGAGTGATAGGCACAGGATGTAACTCATGCAGAGTTAGGGGTGCAGAATGTAATTTACATAGTGTCAGGGAGTGAGGTGAATTTTGTGAAGTACAAATCTAGTTACAGATACTACAGAGGAGTGAGTTGAAATAAAACTACGAGTGATTAACACTTTCAGGCCAGGTTACATTTCTTCTCTAGCTTGTTCACTGTTCCCTTTGTTTTCCTTGCTCTCAGGAAAAGGAAAACTTCATTTCTATTTTTGCTGCAACACAAACACAGTCACATTCTGAGTACTGGGATTAGGACTTGAATATATGACTGTTAAAGGGACACAATTCAGCTTGTTACAGGGGGTATGTGTCCAATGAAGGAAGGAAGGGCCTGTAGCGTCAAGTGAGATTTCCCAGACCTCTGCTTTGTCTGATCATGTCTCTGCTGACTAAAAAAGTATTCACAACCTAAAAGTTGAGAGTTATGTTTCATTTGGCAGGAAGTTTTAGGACTTCAAGCCTGGGAGGCAGCATCTCAAGTAACCCTGAGAGAACTGCTCAGGAGTTCTGAGGAGGTGAGGGGAGAGCTAGGATATATAGGAGTTTTGCAACAAGGGGCAGGTAGTCGGAACATCAAAAGTTTACTGTTAATTAAAGAAAACCAGATATCCGGAGTTAAGAATTAAGGAATTTAGCGCTTTTCTATGTATAGGAAGATGCAAGAGTCTGGGCTCACTGAAATCATTCCTTTGATAATGCACCTCAGCTATCTGGGGCCAGTATCCTGTGTTTTTTACACCCTGAGTTTCCTTGGGGCTCACCATAGAGAGTGGCTGCAGCCTGATGGCTGCTAGATGGCAGGTATTCTTCCCGAGTTCCCTCAGGGCCACCAGGTCTGGCAGTGGCTGTAATCATTGACGACTGTGACATCCTTTGTCTACCGGTAAGGCAGGAGATATTCCATTTATCATCTCCATGATCTGCATCTTTGACCTTATTAGTAAAGCTTGATGCTGGTAAGATATCTGATTCATGTGAATCTGACCCTGGGTGTTAGCACCAGCTGTATCTGTACTGTTTATTTTTTTAGAAAAACAGACTGGGAGCCACTGTGAAAAAATATTAGTGCCTGCATCTTGATGTCTGCTATAGCATTTTTTGTAATTTTCTCTTTAAATTTCTCAAAATAAAAATAAAACAAGAGGATGGGGATAAGGAAACTTATGCTTGAGCAAAGGTAGGAACATGGGATAGAGGGGGACAAAAAGGTGTTAATTAAACGAGGAAATCATTAGACTGATGTGGCTCTAATGACCTGGGCAGCCTCTGTAAGCAGGCCGAATCTAACCCTGTAAATGCCTCAAATTTCGGCAATCAAAGGTAAGAACCAAACCCAAACAGCCAACTAGGCTTTAACGTATAGCCAATGAATAATTTCCTTGCCTTGCCTTTACTCTACAAAAGTCCCTCCTTAGTTCCTGGAGCACCCCTAACTGAAAGGAGTAGGCCTATTTAGAATTATTTTATTTTACTTAAAAAAATGTGCATTAAAATCTAAAACTCCAAGCCGTAATTGTCTGTAGAAATGGCAGGTGACAAATTAAAAAATATTTTTAAACCTCTCTGATTTGGCTCTGATTAGCACCGCCCGCTCAGATGTTCTTTTGATATTCCACTATACGCAAGCCATCTGTGGGTGAATCATCGGGTGGCTAAGAAAGAAGTAAGGACGGTGAAGAAGACAGTCTGCAGCCCACCGAAAAAAATACTTTAGCATTGTTCTAAAATATTTATGTACTTTTAATTTCTCCAGGGCCGGAGAGGTTTACGAACCCAAAGCGCACAACAGCTGGGATCGCAACAGCGAGTCTAAAAGCGTTCTGAGAAGTCGGTGACCAGCCACGGGCTCCCCAGGTCAAGTCTGTTCACGATTTAGTACTCCGCAGAGTTACAAAAAGCGAACCCTCCGCCGGCCCACTAGCGGCCCCGGACCCGGGGAGGCGGGTCCAGGAAACGCACCAATGCGCAGACTCCGCGGCCGCACGCAGGCGCACAAGGGAGAGCCCACGAGGGCGGGGCCACGAGGGAGGGAGGGAGCGTGCGACAGAGGAGGGCCGCAGGCCCGAGTGGCTGAGGTTGGGGCAGCTTAGTCTTTTACGCCTTCGGAAGGAGATGCGGGTGCCCATGGCTTTGCAGGGCATCTTGGTCGTGGAACTGGCAGGCCTGGCCCCGGGCCCGTTCTGCGGTATGGTCCTGGCGGACTTCGGGGCGCAGGTGGTGCGTGTGGACCGGCCGGGCGCCCGCGGCGACCTGAGCCGGATGGCCAGGGGCAAACGCTCGCTGGCCGTGGACCTGAAGCAGCCGCGGGGAGCGGCGGTGTTGCGGTCGCTGTGCGCCCGGGCGGATGTGATGCTGGAGTCCTTCCGCCCTGGTGAGCCCCAGATCCCGACGCGACGCGAGACCGGACGAGGGATGGTCCCCGAAGAAGGGAGGCCGCCGGACATTTGGGGTTGGCCCGGCACACCTTTGCCCTGTTGCCACCCGAACCCTTTCCGTCCCTGTCGGTCTAGACCTTTTTGTTGCATTTGTTATTGTTGCTGATCGATCGCCCCCTGAGACGATCTTCCCTGCTTGGACTGCGAGATACTGCTGTTGCCTTTACTCTTCTCATACCTCTCTCTGACTCCTTCCCAGTTTCTCTTTTTTTGAGTCACCCTATTATAGTTGCCATTCTTAATTACTCGAGGAGCGTGAGCCCTATGAGAAACGATAGAAAGCCATAGATTCTCTCCCCGGAAAGCTGCATATAGGTACATAGTCATTTTGCTACCGTTTGGAACTTGGTGTTCCTCATAAGGCCATCCACGGACCAGGACAACTCCCTGCCTTAAATGCTGGTGTTCCCAAGTTCCAGCTTCTGCTCAATTTCCTTTATGCTCTGCTTCTTGGAGCCACCTTAAACATTTCCTATTATTTTTACTTTTTACAGGCAGATGTTGGCCAAATCTATAACTGTACCCCCTTTTAGAGCCACAGACTTCCAGAATACCCAGCTCCTGTCCATTTCTACTTGGCCTTCCCCCGGGCACTGCAGCTTCCACGTCTTCCAAACTGAGCTCATCATCTTCCCTACTAAAGTGGCATCTCCTCTTTGTGTTTTATTTCAGTGAATGGAACCAATGTCCACCCAGTTGCCTGAATCAGAAACTTGTACTTCAACCAGGACTCCAAATCTTCCTTTCTCCCTACCAGCTTTCAGTTATCACCAATCCAATCATTCTTCCTCCTTTCTGTGACTCAGGATTCTTTCTCTTCACACCTGCTGCAGCTTCCTTGGCAGCGTTAACAGCTTTTTTAAAGCTGATGTTTGGGTGTAGCACCACTCCGATCTATTCTTAGACGACTGCCACCGATCTTTTCTTAGACAACTGCCACCACCGTCATCTTGCTCAAGTACAAATACAGAGCTTTGCCTGGTATATAGCAGGAAGGCAGTAAATGTTTGGTGAATGAATTGAATGTCTGTGGGCACCAGGCATATTTAAATGTGTCAATTCATTTACCCTCAGATTTGAGGATTATAACAATAATAATTTAGTAATTAGGATTATGTCATAATTTAATAATACCGTATTTGAAGTTGAAGGAGGTTCAGCATGGTTAAATAACTTGTCTACAATCTTGGAATTAGGAGAAGGGTAGAGCTCTGAATACAGACATAGCTGCCAGGGGAGGGGATTGTGGCTGATGTTTATCTAGGTAGAGGAATAAAGTTCTTTTCATTTTTTAAAATTTTTTATTGAAGTATACTTGATTTACAATGTTAATTGCTGCTGTACAGCATAGTGACTCAGTTATACATATTTATACATTCTTTTTCATATTCTTTTCCATTAAGGTTTATCACAGGGTATTGAATATAGTTGCCTGTGCTATACGTAGGACCTTGTTGTTTATCCATTCTGTATATACCAGTTTGCATCTGCTAATCCGAAACTCCCAATCCGTCCCTCTCCCAACCCCCTACCCCATGGCAACCACCACTCTAGGAATAGAGTTCTTTTGTAACTTATCATAGCTTTATGGAGGGAGAGGCACGTTATAAGCCTGTGGAAAGAGATGAGGCATGAATCCTGCCAGAGGAGCTTCTGAGCTGATAGGGAAGATGGAATATATACATACATAAATAAGTATAGCAGGCACTGATGCGGATGTAGACATAGAAAAGGTCCTGAAAGTAATAGCAGCTTCCAAAAGTGAATTTTTGGTCAAAGACCCAGAGTAACTTCCAAAAGAACAGACCATTTCTAATAAATTACTAAGGAGAGAATTTGGGGAACTATAAAGGGCCTGAATAAAGGTATGAAATGTCCACTCTGGGGATTGAAGATGCTTGGGTATGCCTGAAGGGATGCAGGGCAGTGCTGGAGGGAAATGGCATTCTGGGGGTTTGGGGGAAGCCGCACATTCCAGAAATGGGGGCTTCACTCTCTGGGTCCTTCATTACTGGCAATACCCTGTAAACCCGCAACAAATGTGACTAGTTTTCCTTGCAAAAGTGCTGCTTTATGTTTGCCGCAAAGAAGGGATTATACCCATCCTCAATTCACGCTCTCTTAAAAAAAACAATTGTAACTTTTCTCAAGGTGTGATGGAAAAACTCCAGCTCAGCCCAGAGATTCTGCAGAGGGAGAATCCAAAGCTTATCTACGCCAGGTTGAGTGGATTCGGCCAATCAGGAAGATTCTCTAGGGTAGCAGGACATGACATCAACTACTTGGCTTTGTCAGGTATGTTGAAAAAAGTAATTTCTCTACACTTTTTATTTTGTTCCCAGTCAAGATCTACAGTTACACTTATTAAAAAGAATTTTTTTAAGTGAAGATTTAAATATTTACTGGAATCAATAAAGAGCATGTGGTTGTTTAAAAAGGGTTGGTTTGTCTTGGAACAGTCATTCTCAGCCTTCCCCTGCCTTAACACATTGGAGGGGTAATGTGCTCACTAATAACATTTACTGACTACATTTGTGAAGTTAATTCTCCAGCAAGCCCCTGCTAGGAATTAAGAGACTTGTTGGTAGTAGAAATGGTTGCTCTATATTTTGCAAAGATACAGTTTGATTTTGATACCCCTCCTCCCTCACTTTATTGACAATCATTGACTGAGACATGATTTTAGAAATTCTATGAATACTAGAAAAAGCCCGTGGTTTTCAGGTCATAATATAACTTTACTAGAGTTTTTGCCTGTAAGAACATATCTTAGGGCTTCCCTGGTGGCGCCGTGGTTAAGAATCCGCCTACCAATGCAGGGGACAAGGGTTCGATCCCTGGTCCGGGAAGATCCCACGTGCTGCAGAGCAACTAAGCCCGTGCACCACAACTACTGAGCCTGCGCTCTAGAGCCCACGAGCCACAACTACTGAGCCCACGTGCCACAACTACTGAGCCCACATGCCACAACTACTGAAGCCCGCACGCATAGAGCCCCTGCACCGCAACGAAGAGTAGCCCCCGCTCACTGCAACTAGAGAAAGCCCACATGCAGCAACGAAGATCCAACTCAGCCAAAAATAAATTAAAAAAAAAAAAAAGGAACATATCTTAGAATGGCCTAATTCTAGATTTTTAAGAACTGCATTGCTGAGTCAAGGAAGTCTCAGATTTTCTGTGGGTACACATTTAAAGGTTGAGGAAAAGAGTGAGTGTAGAGTTGGCTTTTCTCATCTACTTAAAAATTTAATTCCTTTTCTTTTTCTTGTGTTTATTTTCTTGCATCTCTTTCTAATAAGAATGGAAGTGCGTTATACTGTTGTTAAGCCATAAAGTGCTAAGTGGATAGCAACCATTTCCCCCCCAAAACCCAGTGAATAAAAACTTAGCAACAGAATTCTGAAAATGTTAGTTGGAATAAAGTTTTAGAGAAAACAAAAAAATCAAACAAGGAACCTTGTTAGAGGGAAAGCCTTCTTATAAATATGCTGAACAGGTTTAGGTTTAGAAAAGCGTTAGGTATTAGTTTTCACTTACAACAGTAACTAGAGAGATTGGTTTCCCCCCTAAGATGTTCATGTATTTATTTAAAAGAGGCATTAAATTTACAGTTAGTGTTCCCCAATTTTTTTTAATGGTATAGGTGTTCTATCAAGGATTGGCCGAAGTGGTGAGGCTCCGTATGCCCCGCTGAATCTCCTGGCTGATTTTGGTGGTGGTGGCCTCATGTGCACCCTGGGCATCCTGATGGCGCTATTTGAACGCACGCGCTCTGGCAAAGGTCAGGTCATTGATGCAAACATGGTAAGTGGTGACTGGGGGAAACGATAAGCCTGCTAGTTGTTCCTGAGGTCGATACATGGCTGCCTCAAATCCTCTTCTGAACAAGACGAGATAATTGAGATTTGAAATTGGAATCCAAGTTACCAAGGATGGCCTTTTCTTTAAAATAGCTTCATATCTTGAACATGTGTCAGAATGTCATATTTTGATCCTCTGTGGAGTCAATCTTCTAAACTTTTCATGACTCACCTGATTTCTATGTTGTGTTTCAACAATTTTCCCCGTGCTGTCTCTTGTGCTTAGAGTATGGTTTTCAAGAAATCTTCATTCAAAACTGGGCTCAGGAAGTCTCCCTTAGCAGGTAGAGAAGATTCTTAATGATGCTCAAGTAGAATGGACCAGTCTAGACCTTCCTGCTGCATCGTGTAGGGGAGACTCGAGTGTCATGATGCTTCGGTGTTTTTACCCTCATACACTTGCCTCGTGTTATCCTAGGCACTTTTCCTGTGTGATTTCTCCCAATTCCCCCAAACAACAATTTCACTTGGAATACATTGTTATTTTAATGAAGAGGAAACTAAAGCACAGAAATTTGCCCGAGTTCTCACAGCTAGTTGATGAGAGCCCAGTCCAGTGTCACTATACCTTTGCGTTTGGACAGATCTTTGGCGGTAGGGTGGAGAATGGATTGGATGGAGACGACGCTGAGAGAGAAAGGCGAGTACTAAAATGGTTAATGGTAGAATGGGTCTGGATTTAAGGATTTACATTTGAGATGTAAAATTGCTGGGATTTGATGAGATATTGGCAATGAAGGGAGAGGGAGGAATCAAGAATGGCTCCCCCATCTCTGGCTCGGAAGACCCGGTGGATGGTGGCCCTGTCACCCTGGGGAGGATTGCTGAAGCAAGAGGCTGATTGGGGGAAATAGATACCTTATTCTTTAATTTTTTTTTTTTTTTTTTTCATTTTCTTGGCTGTGCCGCACAGCATGTGGGATCTTAGATCTCCGATCAGGGATCGAACCCTCGCCCCTTGCATTGGAAGCATGGAGTCTTAACCACTGGACCACCAGGGAAGTCCCCAGATACCTTATTCTTTTGGGCCAGTAGTTTCCAAATGACTTTAGCAGCAGAATCCTTGATCCAGGCCTGCCTATGATGACCTGGAGTTGTCTCTTCATCAGACTGTTGCCTTAGAAACTAGAGTTAAGGTAACGTAACTCTAGTTAAGTTAACGTGCAGTCAGTTTTACTGTGTTTGCTCCTGATCCGGGGGTGCTCATCTGACCTGGGGGGCTGTGTGTTGGCATGCAGGCCATTGGCCTACGTGATGAGAACAATATAAAAGGTTGGGAAATTGAGGCTGCGGTTTCCCTGTGTCAAAGGCTCTGGTCCGTGGCAGCGCACGCTACATGTGCGTGAGGGGAGAAGAGAAGTGTGTGCTGGGCAGCCTCGTGATGAGATGAGGATTATAACTGCTGTGTCTCTTGTCCTATATCCTCCCATGACACCAAGTAAAGGTGGAATTAAATCAGAGCCTGTTTGTATCCTGAGTGAGCCAAACCAGACCCATAACACTGTTAGGACATCTTTTTTCAATAGACTCATCACTACATCCAGTGTGTAAAAGAGATCATATATGTATGTGTATATATATGTGTGTGTGTGTCTATATGTGTGTTTGTGTGTGTATGTCTAAATGTGGGGACACTCTAAGATCTCTGTAACCCCATTTCAAAAAAAAGCACCACCACAGGCCACTTATACAAACTCCACTACTTGGTGACAACAAATGTCGGATCCATGAATTGAAGTGTGCATGAGCTTCCTCAAGTTAAACGGGAAAACTGGGATGTATCTAAAGATATATTTTGTGTTTGTTTTACAGCCAGAATCTGTGAGAAGTCCCATGCTCACAGTTGGAATGGGGCCCCTCCGTTGGTAACCTCAGAGACAAGGATGCTTTGATGGCCTTCTCCCTGTGGTGCCAGAGTCATTAGGATCATAAAGCCATAAGGATAAGGAAGTAGTCTTCTTTAGATAGCCCGGTGCATCCAGCCTTGTGATAATCCTACCTGAGTTTGTGAATCCATTCCCGTTACTTCAGGACTAGTGGGAAGTTGGCATTGCCAAACTAGTTTGTCTGTACTCTGAAAACCCATATACCTGCCACCCATACTGTTATGTTTATTTTGTAACTTTCTAGTGATTATTAAAGTTAAGATATATTAAATACTCAAATTTGTTTTCTTGGGCTTGGAGTCAAACTAGAACAAACTAAATTTAACTGTCATGTGATTTACCTTTAAAATGTGATATGCTTCGTATATCTGTGTGCATGTGTTTGTAGGTATTGAGATCAGATGATAGATTTTTAAAGAAACCTTTTTGCTTTGTTTTCAACTTTTTTATCCTGACAGTTGTTAACATATATAAAAGTAAAGAGAATGTATAATGAACTTCCATGTACCCTCACTTAGCTTCAAAAATTATCAACATTCTGCCAATCTTATTTGAAAGGAAGAACAAAAGTAGTTCCTTTAAGTCTTTTCTGAACAGTATTCCCTGATCTGAATAGTGCAGAAACTCACTCTATCATAAGCCTGCTCTAACTCACTTTCTTGGAATATCAAAGAAGTTGTATAATTAGATATAATCTTCCTATATTCTAAGATAAACATTTTTATACAAATATTTTTCAAAAACTCAAGTAGAAATCGATCATGCTTTTTATAGTTGAATTGTCTGGATTCCTACTGTATTCTGTTTCTTCAAAGGTGGAAGGAACAGCATATCTAGGTTCTTTTCTGTGGAAAACCCAACAAACAGGACTGTGGGGACAGCCTCGTGGACAGAACATGTTAGATGGTGGAGCGCCTTTCTACACAACCTACAGGACGGCGGACAGGGGGTTCATGGCTGTTGGAGCATTAGAGCCCCAGTTCTATGAGCTGCTGCTTAAGGGTGAGTACCTCTTTTCTGTGGATGTTTTTTTGACTCTATTTTGGAGTCTTTTGAAGTTCATGATGTCTTTTATTATATATCCACTTTATAATTAACCTAATTATAGCCATCATTACATTGTGGGGCACTTCCCCCATCTTTTAAATTGACAAGTAATCTTACAAGTCTGTAAAATAGCTCAGATTAAAAAAGTAATAATCCTTTTTGTGGTAGTTCAGTGTTCTTATCACATTTCATACTCCATAGTATTGGATATTTATCTTGCCCATGTGTGCCCACATCCTTTTCTTCCCTAGAAATGATCTACTGGTTCTACCAGTTTTTGTTCCTTGATAGATGTCCCTCATGGTACTTCAGTGATGGGGTCACCAGAGCACAGAGAGACTTTGGTGAATGAGAGTTTGTTGGAATATGTTACCATCACTTGATGCTTCTGCAGTTTACCTTTCTTGCAGATTCTTGTCTTATTGACATGTTGCCACAAGTTAGCAGGAAAATTTGGGATCCCCTTTTCCCTAATTGATAATTGGACTGAAGTTACTTTGTTCCTGTGAAATGTGAATTTAAAGTTTATAGATAATTTAGTATCTAAGAAGTTTTAGAATATACTCTGAAGCAGTGTGACAGGCTGGTTGCAGCACATTTATCTTTCAGCTTTAAGTTTGGAGTTTTATCGCTGTGTTTGGTAGCTTTTCAGATGCGCAGTGCTACTCAGAGTTATTTGTATATCTCTGAAATGACTGTTTTTGCCAGCCTCAGAAAGCATTCTATGATCAACTATATTAACTTCACCAACTTAACTATAAGTTAGAGAAACCATAGAACAAAATGGTTTATCTAGATCATAGAGGATGCCTTTCCATCCAGAAATTAAGACTAAGACAAGAGGTCAATTCAGAATTCTGGACAGAACAATGCTATATGAGGGGCTGAGTGCTGGGAACAACACTCTCACTCTGGGATGCAGGGCCCTAGGAAGCAGCAGGGACATAACATAGTGGAGTCTGTGCCTTACAAAAACCTTGTATTTTTGTCTATAGGGAATTTAAATATAATAATAAAATTAACTAATCTTCAGTGAAATTTTATTATCACCATGCACAGGCAATTCTAAATGACAGTTGCAGCTGACTTTTTTTTTTTTTTTTTTGACAGATGTCTCAGGAATAGGGCAGAGTGTAAGCTCTGAGTCAGATCAAATAAAGACAGGCCCTGAGGATGGGGATTTTCAGGGAGCTGTCAGACAGGCCAAACATTGGCGCTTCTCTGGGGATAGGATTTTGCGGGAGCTTCAAACTCATTTTGCCTCCTCTTCGTTGGCTGTTAACCTACTGGTTTTCACGACTACCATTGTTGAGAGCCTGTTGGTTTTCAAGGCCATCACAGAGCTGGGGAGAGAGGGATGAAATTAGCCTAAGTTATAACACCACAAAGCTCACTGGTCTTACTGAGTTCAGTCATTTTTTTTCTTATATATGCTCCTTAGATTGTTGCAAGCTTTTAGTTAATTTCTAGAGTTACAAAAATGTTGATTCTGACAATTTGTGCCAGTGTTCTTGTTGCTTTCACGCGGGAGCCAATTTTTGAAGGTCCTTGCTCTGTCATTTCAGAATTTAACTCCTCTCTGTGGTGTATATTTTTTTGTTTTCTTAAAAACATACATGTTTAGAATGATCATTTCTAACATCCACACTCCACCTCATTTTATAGCAGGCAGACTGCTCCAGCCCTCGACTTGTGATCATCTTCTCCCGGGTTTCCTCTTTCTGAGTCTAAACTCTGTAACCCGTCCAGTTGTTTCGCAGTCATGGCCTTGTGGTTATCTTTCATGTCCTCTCTCCCTTTAAAGTTCACTAAGGATCCTTAGCTGGCAGGTGGCTTGTGCTTTAGGTGGACTTAGCAAGTTCAGTCAGCTTTTGTTTAATCTACATAGTCCATGCCGAAATGCCTCAGCATCTTCTTTCTTCTACAATATTGATTTGCAAAAATAGTACTTTTTTTTTTTTTTTTTGCGGTACGCCGGCCTCTCACTGCTGTGGCCTCTCCCGTTGCGGAGCACAGGCTCTGGACGCGCAGGCTCAGCGGCCATGGCTCACGGGCCCAGCTGCTCCGCGGCATGTGGGATCTTCCCGAACCGGGGCATGAACCCGTGTCCCCTGCATCGGCAGGCGGACTCTCAACCACTGCGCCACCAGGGAAGCCCAAAAATAGTACTTTTACTTGTCACATGCACATTACTTCTCTCTCAGGCCTAACTGGACAAACCCCCATATCTGTAATGATTCTTTGAGGTAGTATTAATTTATTTATTTCAACTTATATACTGAGATCTTTGAGAACATACCTTCATTTAACTCTCAGTATCTGAACATAAATACACAAGGTTTTTGTAAGGCTCCAACTCCTCTGTGCTATGCCCCTGCTGCTTTCCAGGGCAAAGAAATCTGAAAGTACTGAGAATTTCATGACCTCTTGAGACTCTTGTAGTAAATCAGATAAGCAATAGAGAATTTTTTAAAGTTGTTTTAAAATTTCAAAGTGTTATTAAAAGAAAACCAGAAAATAACAAGTGTTGGTGATGATGTGGAGAAATCGGAACCCCGTGCATTACTGTTGCGAATGTAAAATTGTGCAGCCACTGTGGAAAATGGTATGGTGGCTTCTCAAAAAATTAAACGTAGAATTACCATATGATCCAGTGATTCCACTTCTGGGTATATATCCAAAAGAATTAAAAGTGGAAACTTGAACAGATATTTGTACATCCATGTTCATAGGATTATTTACAGTAGCTAAAAGGTGGAAGCAACCACGGTGTCCATCAACGGATGAATGGATAAACAAAATGTGATATATATAAAAAAACAATGAAATATTAGTCAGCCTTACAAAAGAAAGAAATTCTGACATATGGTAAACATGGATGAACCTTGAAGACATTATACTAAGTGAAATAAGCTAGTCACAGAAGGACAAATATTGTATTATTCCACTTATATGAGATACCTAGAGTGGTCAAGTTCACAGAAAGTAGAACGGTGGTTGCGAGGAGCTGGGGAAGCAGGGAATAGAGAGGTAGTGTTTAATGGGTATAGAGTTTCAATTTGGGAAGATGAAAAGTTCTGGAGACGGATGGTGGTAATGGTTCCAGAACAATATGAATGTACTTAATGACACAGTACTGTATTCTTAATAGTGACTAAAATGGTAAATTTTGTATTTTGTGTATTTTACCACAATTTAAAAAAGTGAAAAAAATTCAAAATAATGTATTTTTTTAATGAAAAAAATGTAAACAATACAGAATTTGTAAAGTAAGAGGTAAAAATTCTCCCTTGTCCTTCCACTTTGGGAAAGTTTGGGATGTGGCCTTGAAGAACTTTCCCTGTGCACATACAAACACAATTAAAATTTTTTTACAATTTATATATAATCTATTTAATTATATAAATTTATAATTAATAACTATTTTTATTCAGAAATATAGCTAAGACATCCTTTGTTGTCAGTACCAAAGATCTTCAGCCTCACCCTCTTTATCTAGCAGCCGTATCACATTTTGTGGTATACCTGTACTAAAATTTATTTAACCACTTCCTTATTCAAGTTAATTTACATTTTTTCCAGGTTTACATTATAACACATAATGGTTATTGTTTATTAATAAGCATTAATCTTTGTACATATGTCATTGCATACTTGAAGCATGCATTTTTGACTGCTTAATATGTGCCTAATATTGTGTTACAGAGCAGAAAGTTTATGACGTGTACTTAAAACAATAAATATTTTGTATTAATTGTGTGTGTGTATATACATGTAAGTGTAAGGTTGTTTTTTGGAAATCAAAACATATTTTCCCAAGTTTTAAATGGTATCTGAATCCCCAGGTCAGTCTCTGAAAGTCTGTTTGACTTACAATAGCAGAAGTTGAATATTGGTTGTGCTATAAAAACTAGCCACAATCGATAATTGTGCCCTGTGAGGGATGGGCTCAGAGCTGCGCATGGACTGTCAGGGGCGCAGGAAGCAGCCCACCCTAAGCCACTGGTAGTTTACCCCGGGCCTTGATGAGGGTCCGAGCTGGCTGGGGATGGTGGGCTGAGAAAGGGAGATAGCACGATGGAAGAGCTGGCGTGTCAGAGTTAGGGGTAGAGCCTGGGGTCTTTTGATTTCTAGTATTTTCCAGTGTACAAAGTATGATCTGTGTCATCTCAAGTATAGTGTTTGTTGGAGAACTGTTGACTCCAGTTTTATTTAGTTTATGATTCTGATCACATTCTGATTTTTTGTTTTAAAAAAACTGTTTAAAAAAGCATGCAAATATGTTTCCAGCAGTAGCTGTGGTCTACTTAAATGCTTTTGGCCAACTGCTCGTTTTATGTGTTTTTTAATCCCAGAGTTCAGGGCTATCAGGAAAGAGAAAGCAAAGTGAAAGACACCCTTAGAAACATTTCCTTATAGATTTTAGTGATAAACCTGAAACTATGGCTTCATATCTTTCCTGGTTTTGAATGGGACGTGTGACTACAGAGAAAAATATACTTGTATATCCCACAGGTGTTCTTTCACAGCTGTTCAGAACTATGTGAATTCTCATATCCCTGAAAACACTAAGAGCCTGCAGTATTCATGTCTTCTTACCTCCATAGGCACTTTTGCATCTTCAGAGCAGCTTACAATTGGTCATTGTTTTTCAACATGGTAGATAAGGAAAGGATGATAAAAGGGAGAATTACTTGATTAACTTGGCCAAACTTATGCAAAATATTATGCGTAATTTAAATTTAGAAACCCTCTTCTACAGGAGGGAATAAAAATGACAGTTACACCAAACCCCAACAAAGTGTCCCCTTGGGTATAATTTAATCAGCACTGGAGTTTGGTTGCATCTACAGGGGTAGGTGCTTGTAGTCAATAAAGGAAGCACAGATCAGGTCATGGGGCAGAGAGGCCATCCTTCCTGTGATATCCCCTGGCGGATGCTTTCATCCTCTCTGTCCCTTGTGTTGATGGGCCCTTCAAGGTTCTTCATACTTGAGAGAGCAAAAAAGGCTCTGTGCCCCCTGTTGATTGGCTGGCTGATAATTTTCTGTCCTTTTTGCTATAGGAACAATTTGCATGTGTCTTTGGTTATTTTACAAGTCCTTTGTTCCTAGGTCACAGCAGGGTTGTAAGAGAGTAGTGAGTCAAATATCACTGCCCTTCTAGAGCTCTGTTATTTGACGAGAATAAAGAGAAATGAACATTATTTATAAAATGGAAATCTTGAGTTTACTCATTTATCTTTATACTTCCTCCTTGAAAACAGAGGTATAGGCATACCTCACAGACTTTGTGGGTTGGGTTCCAGACCACTGCAATAAAGGGACTATCTCAATAAAGCAAATCACATGAATTTTTTTGGTTTCCCAGGACACATAAAAGCTATGTTTACATGCTACTGTAGTCTATTAAGTATGCAGTAGCATTGTCTAAAACAACAATGTACATACCTTAATTTAAAAATACTTTATTGCTGAAAAATGCTAACCGTCATCTGAGCTTTCCATGAGTTGTAATCTTTTTGCTGGTGGAGGGTTTGAAATATTGCAAGAATTACCAAAGTGTGACACAGAGACACGAAGTGAGCAAATGCTGTTGGGAAAAACGGCACCCATAGACTTGCTCCACCCAGGGTTGGCACAAACCTTCCATTTGTAAAAATGCAGTGTCTGTGAAGTGCAATAAAGTGAAGCACAATAAAACGAGGTCTGCCTGGAGTCTTGTGTAAATGTGTTTAGAGTTTAGCTTTTGTAGGGTTTGGGAGCACTGTATGAAATATGGGGTTTTTTTTTTTTAATGTAAACTTATTTTTTTTATTTATTTATTTATGGCTGCACTGAGTCTTCGTTGCTGCGCGTTGGGTCCTTGTTGCTGCAGGCGGGCTTTTCTCTAGTTGCAGCGAGCCGGGGCTACTCTTCGTTGCCGTGCGCGGGCTTCTCACTGCGGTGGCTTCTCTTGTCGCGGAGCACGGGCTCTAGGTGCGCGGGCTTCGGTAGTTGTGGCATGCGGGCTCACTAGTTGTGGCTTGCGGGCTCCAGGGCGCAGGCTCAGTAGTTGTGGCGCACGGGCTTAGTTGCTCCACGGCATGTGGGATCTTCCCAGACCAGGGACCGAACCTGGTGTCCTCTGCATTGGCGGGCGGATTCTCAACCACTGCGCCACCAGGGAAGCACAATGGAGTTATTTTAGTTCAATTTGACAGATAGTAACATCATGAGGAAATTTCTTTTTAAAAACCTACTCAGAAGGAAGAAGTCAGTTTCTGGAAACTGGACCATTAAAAATAGACTATTTTGGATGAAATGTAAATAATAAAATCTTGGCAAAGACTTGGAAAGTCTCTTTGGAGTCCTGTTAGCCCTACTACCTTCTCCAGCCTTTGGCTCCAACTTCAAGTTGAGTTTGAATTTCTTCTTTTGACTCATTTGAGAAACCCTATAGAGCATCCTGTTTGGGGCGACTGTAGTGAGTTCAAAACTCATTTTCACTGATTATATTTACTCTACCCAAAGCATACTAATTTAAGAAATTGTGTTTTTCTCTCAGGACTTGGGCTAAAGTCTGATGAACTTCCCAGTCAGATGAGCATAACTGATTGGCCAGAAATGAAGAAGAAATTTGCAGATATATTTGCAAAGAAGACAAAGGCAGAGTGGTGTCAGATCTTTGACGGCACAGATGCCTGCGTGACTCCTGTTTTGACTTTTGAAGAGGTTACCCATTGTGGTCACCATAAAGATCGGGGCTCATTTATTATTGATAGGGAGCAGGGTGTGAGTCCCCGCCCTGCACCCCAGCTGTCCAACACCCCAGCTGTCCCTTCGTCCAAAAGGGATCCTTTTGTAGGAGAACACACTGAAGAGATACTCAAAGAGTTTGGCTTCAGCCAGGAAGAGATCAGTCAGCTTAAGTCAGATAACATTATTGAATGTAATAAACCAAGAGCTAACCTCTAAGTTCTAAGCCCCACAACTCAAATGAATTTGAATATTGCATTTACAGTATAGAATAATACAAAAAAATGTATGCATGGAAACGTGAAAAAACAATATCACAGTGGTCCAACTATTCTAATCAGGAAACAAGGCTGATGATAGAGTGATGATTGAATTCTGAAAACGGTTAACATCATGGCTTTTGATTTAGGAATATTTTTAGTTTGCCTATACTAAATTGTGGCAGTTTTTCTGCCTTCCAATTTACTTGATTGGTTACATTTGTTGATTTAAAATATTTATATATTTATAATATACTTTAAATGAATTAATATAATGCTTTTTATTAAATAAAGCTATTTTTCCCCCCAAAGTTTACTCATGCTTTTAAGTTTGTGAAAAACTTTCAAGAAAGTTCTTTAGGGCTTCCCTGGTGGCGCAGTGGTTGAGAGTCCGCCAGCCGACGCAGGGGACACGGGTTCGCGCCCCGGTCCGGGAGGATCCCACGTGC
>NC_041221.1:44482521-44500397 GCF_002837175.3 Physeter macrocephalus | reverse complement strand
GCCATGGCCGCTGGGCCTGCGCGTCTGGAGCCTGTGCTCCGCAACGGGAGAGGCCACGACAGTGAGAGGCCTGCGTATGGCAAAAAAAAAAAAAAAAAAAAAAAAAAATGTTCTTTAAATAGCACTAAAATCGCCTTTTGTTACTCCTTGAAATATTTTAGTCTCTACTGTTAACCGGAATGAATGTCCTTAGATAGAAAAGTCTGATCCTTTTAATTTGGTAAGGGAATCATTCAGCCAGTGTCTTGGAACTGGAATTTTAGAAAATGTCCTTGAGGTTTCCTTCAGATAGTTGCCACCTCTCCATCGAGCCCTGCTACTGTGTGTAGCTGCCTGTTGGTATTATCCAAATGGGTCTCTTTGTCAGCAAACTCCCCCGTCATGCATTTGAAAGTGTTACCAGACTTCTCCTCCTCTTACCAGTCTCCGGCTTGCGCTCCTGTCCTGTGTCCCGCTGCCCCCAGCAGGCCCCCACGGCTTACGCCTCACCTCATTTGGCCACTGTTCACGTGTCCCCTTACGGAGAGTCCTTTCCTGACCCCCGTCCAGGATGGCGGCTGCCCTGTCACTTGCTCTCCCCTCACCCTATTTCATTTTCCTTCACACTGCATCACTGCTGACATGCTGATTGACCCCAGCCCTCATTCCTTAACCAGTGCCGGCTAGAGCTGAAGCTTTATGAAGGACTTTGTAGGTTTCGTTGCTAGGTTTCGTTGCTAAGCCCCCAGTTCCTAGGGTAGCGCCTGGCCCAAGACTGGAAACTTTGTGAATACTTATTAAAGGAATGAAACTCAATAGTGAAGGCTGTCAACTCCACCTTCAGAGCGCCCGTATCCATCCTGCCCACCTCCCATTGCTGCTTTCATCCGGACCCTGTTACCTCTTCCCTGGAGTACTGTTCACCTTCCCTACCCAGCTTTTCACCTTCATTTTTTTCCCCATCATGTAGCAAGTTCTGGATCTCATTTCCACACACAGCAACATCCAGAAGAAGAGAGCGTCTCAGGAGCCCTCAGCAAACCTTGTGTCTCCTTGGATCTAGATAAGTCACAGGCCAGTCCTGCACCAGTCTTCGGCAGAGAGGGTAGGCTTATCCTTAGATAAAGCCAACCTGCCCCTGGAGCTCCCCTGGACTCAACTTCCTGGAAGCAGGTGGGTATTTGAGGGAGGGGTAGATTCCTGAAGCTAGTCCAGGTTCCATCAGGATGGGGGAGTGGAGAACAGATGTTACATCTGTGACATACAGTATCTCAATTGCTCTTCAGTGATCACAAGGGGAAGGTAGGGCAGGTTTCTCCATTTTATAGATGTGGACACAAGCCTCAGATGGTCCTAAACCATCTTAGTTCACATCTCCCTTAGTGTCTTAGTAATTTTTTCATGGTGCCCCTAGGTCAGAAGAAATACCTAACCATTCCACTTATAAATAATTAGGTCCCAACAACTGAAGTATTTATGTCCTAACAACTTATTAGCTGTTTGAAAAATATAATACATGTACATTGAAGACATTTTTTATTTTTATTTCATTCTTTTTTAAAATTGAAGTATAGTTGATTTACAATATTGTGTTTAGTATACAGCAAAGTGATTCAGTTATGTATATATACTTTTCAGACTACTTTCCATTATAGGTTATTACAAGATATTGAATATAGTTCCCTGTGCTATGCAGTAAATCCTTGTTGTTGATTTTATATATAGTAGTTTGTCTCTGTTAATCCCATACTCCTAATTTATCCTTCCCCCACCCCTTCCCCCTTTGGTAATCATAAATTTGTTTTCTATGAGTCTGTTTCTGTTTTATACATGGATTCATTTGTATTATTTTTTAGTTTCCACGTATAAGTGATACCATATAATTGTCTTTCTCTGTCTGACTTACTTCACTAAGTATAATCTCTAGGTCCATCCATATTGCTGCAAATGACAACATTTCATTCTCTTATGGCTGAGTAGTATTCCATTGTATATGTATACCACATCTCCTTAAGCTCATTGTCTATTGATGGGCACTTGGGTTGTTTCCATGTCTTGGCTATTGTAAATAATGCTGCTATGAACATTGGGGTGCATGTATCTTTCTGAAGTAGAGTTTTCGTGTTTTCTGGATACGTACTCAAGTGGGATTGCTGGATCACATGGTAGCACTATTTTTAGGTTTTTAGGGAACCTCCATACCCTCCATAGTGGCTGCACCAGTATACATTGCCACCAACAGTAGGAGGATTCCCTTTTCTCCACACTGTCTTCAGTATTATTTGAAGACTTTTTGATAATAGCCATTCTGACTGGTGTGAAGTGATACCTCACTGTGGTTTTAATTTCCATTTCAGTAATAATTAGCGATGTTGAGCATCCTTTCATGTGCCTGTTGGCCGTCTGTATGTCTTCTTTGTAGAGATGCCTATTAGGTCTTCTGCCCATTTTTGATTGGGTTGTTTGTTTTTGTGCTATTGAACAGTATGAGCTGTTTGTATATTTTGGAAATTAAGCCCTTGTTGGTTGCATCATTTGCAAGTATTTTTTCCCATTCCACAGGTTGTCTTTTCATTTTGTTAATGGTTTCCTTTGCTGTGCAAAAGCTCCTAAGTTTGATTAGATCCCATTTGTTTATTTTTGCTTTTGTTTCTATTACCTTGGGAGACTGATCTAAGAAAATATTGCTATGATTTATGTCCGAGAATGTTTTACCTATGTTCTCTTCTAGGAGTTTTATGGTGTCACATCTTATATTTAGGTCTTTAAACCATTTTGAGATTATTTTTGTATATGGTGTGAGGGAGTGTTCCAATTTCACTGTCACAGGGACGCAGAAACTAAGGTTGGCAGCTGGACCCACAATGGAGATGCAGCCACTGCCAGAGACATCTCAGGATGAAGAAAGAGAGGGAGGAAGTATCCTGATTTCTTCCTTTCTCCTGTCCCCAGTCTTCCCACCAGTGCCTCTGATTCGACAAATCTACCTAGAAGCCAGAGAGCAAGGGAACCTGGGAAATGTAGTCCCTTATGGTATAGAGCATAGTAGGAGGGGGAGGGAATGGATCTGAGCAAACAGGCAGTTGACTGGCATTACAAAATGTGTATACACTTTATTCATTCTGTAATTCTTTTAGCAAATGTTTATTGAGGACCTACTAGGTGCCAGGTATCATGCTAGATGCCATAATGAGCAAAACAGACCAGACCACTGCTCATAAGGGGATCAAAGACCAACATAGGAGAAGGAGAATAAACACGAACTATCTGAATTGTGTTAAGTGCAATGAAGGAAAATATCACAGTGCTGTGAGAGAGCTAGTGATTTAGGGGAAGGGGCAACCTCCCACTGTTTTAAGTCTAGTTAATTGACTATAAGTGTGTGTGTAGAAAACTTGTGTTCAGGAGAGGACAGAATATTTATACCTAGAAAAAGTTTAGAAAAAAGATATCGACTCATTCATACTTAACATCTGGATTATAGGGCTTTATTTTCTCAAAGCTGTGTGTGATTGTGTGTCATAGATTGTGTGTGTGTGTGTGTGTGTGTGTGTGTGTGTGTGTGAGAGAGAGAGAGAGAGAGAGAGAGAGAGGCAGAGAGAACAGTACAAAGGAAGACTCTTAGAAAAACATTCTAAGGAGCCAGAGGGCTCACAGCGGCTAATCTCCATCATGCTTTCCAGGCCCCACCCCCCTTCCTTCTCATCATAACTTGTGATCTTAGAGGCGCGAAAGAATTTGAGCCCCTCCCCCAGCGTGACCATCTCTGTTGGCCGCTCAGCCAGGCTCCACCTCAAATCCAGCTGGGACCGCAAACCCCAGGGCCACGCAAGAGGTGGTGGGCTTGCAGGCAGGCTCCTCACCCAGCGGCCATGGGCGACAGCAGTGGGCAGCCTGGCATCCACACCTACAAATCCCTCGCTGAGGAGGACCCCTTCGGCTCTGTGGAGCCGCCCAAAAGACCCACAGGGAGCCTGGTCATGCACAGCATGGCCATGTTCGGCCGGGAGTTTTGCTATGCGGTGGAGGCGGCCTACGTGACCCCAGTCCTGCTCAGCGTGGGCCTGCCCAGGAGTCTCTACAGCATGGTGTGGCTCCTGAGCCCTGTCCTGGGATTCCTGCTGCAGCCCGTGGTGGGACTGGCCAGCGACCACTGCCGGGCCCGGTGGGGACGGCGGAGACCCTACATCCTCACGCTGGGCGTCGTGATGCTCCTGGGCATGGCTATGTACCTTAACGGGGACGCTATCGTATCAGGTCAGTGGGCAGCACAAGGCGGGCAGGCCGGGAGAAGGGTCCTGTCGTGCAGCTCGCTGAAAGGAGAATGCAGATTTCCTTACGCCACAGTCAGAAATGGGTTAAAACTGATTCTCTCTCCTAAGTGACATTGAGTTTCCACCTTTGAGTGACCCACATTCTGTGGTTAGGCGCCTTTACTTTTAGAAACGTCAGGATACATTATTTTTCAATTGTGAGAATTTGAAAATAGGATTATATTTTTACCTATTTTATTAAATTACATATTTTTACCTGTTTATCAATTATGGGTTTTTTGTGTGCTCATTATACCTGATTTAGTACTTTCTCAAATTAACCAGCTGCCAAATGGCTCCATAGATTTTTTACAGTAAATGTAACTTTGTGTCCAGATGAGAGTTAATTATGTTCACAGCTTTCTGTGGAGTCTTTTAATAGGTACAGGGCATCAGCCTGGTAGCTCAAGGGGACATTTCTGCACTGCAGACTGTGGACATAAACCTGATGGTGAGCACTTTTTCTAGCCATTAATCGGCCACCACCAATTAGTCAGTCATTGGTGGTAGTACATATTGCATTGAGAAAAGAATCGTTAAACTGAAAAATAGCACACATTTTTTGAGCATTAACTCTCAGGCTAGCAGAATGGATGATAATGAGACAGGATAATCATTTATCATTTGTATATATTTAAAAGAGGGCATAAATCTATAAATGTAGGGTATTTCTGGAAAAAATTACAAAAAACCTGAAAAGAATTGTTGCCAATAGGGAAGGAGTACTAAAGGACTGGGGTGAGAGCCGGAGGGTAGGCTTATTTTTCACTTATTTTTTTTTTTACTGTATCTTTAAAAACAGGTACATACAGGAAGATCAGCTCAGTGCTTTGCGACCACCTAGAGGGGTGGGATAAGGAGGGTGGGAGGGAGGGAGATGCAAGAGGGAGGAGATATGGAGATATATATATATGCATAGCTGATTCACTTTGTTGTACAGCAGGAGCCAACACAACACTGTAAAGCAGTTAAACTCCAATAAAGATGTTAAAAAAAACAGGTGCATATATTACATATTAGGTTTAAAAAATAAACTGAAAGCAAGGCAAATAGCTGTGAGTGAGTCAGTGAACTGTGGCATAGCCATAGGATGAATATTATTTAGCTGTTAATACTGTGAAGTTGGTCTTCATCACCTGAAATGCTCATGTACAACACGATCCCTTAGTCAGTGCTCCTCAAAGCAGAGTCCTCCAACCCAAGAGTCCCCAACCCCCGGGCCACGGACCGGTGCTGGTCCACGGCCTGTCGGGAACCGGGCTGCACAGCAGGAGGTGAGCAGGGGGGCCAGCGAGCGAAGCTTCATCTGCGGCTCCGCGTGGCTCCCATGACCCCCCGAGCCATCCGCCCCCATCGCCGGCATTACCGCCTGAACTGTCTCCACCCCCCAGTCCCCGTCGTGGAAAAATTGTCATCCACGGAACCGGCCCCTGGGGCCAGCCTGCAGCATCAGCGTCAGTGGGGGGCTGTTAGAGGCCCCCCCTCCCACCTACCGATGAATCACAGGAGATTCACTCACAGAAGGTGGAGCCCAACAATCTGTTTTAACAAGTCGTCCAAGTGGTGGTTAAGCACGCTGAAGTTTGAGAAGCACTGCATGAGGGCACAGGTGCACACCTCTCTGCAGTAGTGCGTAAAGGGATGTCTCAAGGATGACCAGATCTAGGGGCTGGAATCTAGAAGCATCTCCCCAGCTTTTCTGTATGGTTGGAATGGTTTACAATCAGCATGTGTAATTTTTTAAACAGCTTTATTTAGAGAGATGATTCACATACCATAAAAGTCACCATCTAAAAGTGTACAACTCAGTGCTTTTTCATATGTTCTCAAGGTTGTATAACCACCGTCACTATCTAATTACACAACATTTTCGTCCCCCCCGACCAGAAAGAAACCTGGTAACCGTTAGCAGTCACTCCCCATTTCCTTCTCCCTGACAGTCCTAGGCAACTGCTCAGCCTTTCTGTCTCTATAGAGAGCTGCCTTTTCTGGACATTCACTGCATCATTTTTAAAACTTGAAAAAATAGTGGAGCTATTTCTTATTTGGAAAAGCAAAGCAAAATGAAAGTAAAGGGAAATAATTTGATGACAGGAAGTCTGGGTGGAAATAAAAATGCGGATCATTCTAAACCAGGATTTAGGAGACCAATGTTTGTTTCTCTTTTAGCTTTGATTGCTGACCCAAGGAGGAAGCTGATTTGGGCCATCAGCGTCACCATGATAGGTGTGGTTCTCTTTGATTTTGCTGCTGACTTCATTGACGGGCCTATCAAAGCCTACTTATTTGATGTCTGCACCCATCGAGATAAGGAGAGGGGCCTCCACTACCATGCCCTCTTCACAGGTAGGGAATATTCCAGAAAGTCTATCCTTCAGCTCCCCAGATAGGGAGGCCCTTCCACTGAAGCCATCCAGTGTCTCAGCTCTCAGACTTTTTCAATGAATGGACCCGTTGATGGACTGCGCCCATCACGCGGGCTCTGTCTTCCAGTGCGTTTCTCTTGTGACCAGGCTGTGGAGTTTTTGCAAAGGAAGTTTATACACGAGCTTTCTGAAGAGCCATTTGTGGAGACCTTTACAACTGGGATGAAAAGAGGCCTTGTAGACTTGACTTTATTTTTTGTTTTGTTTTATTTTTTAATCAGTAAAATGTAGCATCAGCATTACTTAGGAGCTTGTTAAAAATGCAGCCTCTTGGGCCCCTCCTCCAGTTATTTTGATTCAGTAGGCTTGAGGTGAGGCCTAGAAATTTGCATTTTTAATGACTACTCCAGATGATTCTGTGGCAAGTATCCCAAGAATCACATTTTAAAACAAAAATAGAAACAAGCCAAGCAAATAAAAAGCCCCAAGTCTTAGAGGTTTCTGAGTTGTATAAAGAGTTGGCATTTCGTCAACCTCCTGGTTTGGAAAAGGCCATGCCAGGAGGACAACGGGGGGCTCTCTCCATTTCTTGGGGCCATTGCCGGCTTCCTTTGGTTGCTGTTGGGTCCTTCATTTAGAGCAATGCTACTGATGTGCAGCATGAATTTAGAGGGCTCCAGTTAGGACTTTTCTAGGACTGGGGTGTCATGCACAAGATGACAGCATGATCCTGGCCTGGGAGCATTTCTCTGTCTACTCGTGGGGACTCTCTTTGATCGTCTACATCGCCCAGCCAATATATTTTATGTACTGACATATTCTGTCTCCTCCCATGGCCAGGTAGGTCCCATGAGAAGCAAAATCCTGAGTTTTGTCCAGTTTGTGTCTCTGCAGCCCAGAGCGGCACCTGCATGGAAGCCGTTGGCTCAGTAATTTGTTGTTAGAGCAAATATTTGGTTGGTGAGTCCTGGAAGGATGGGGCTGCCCAGCAGAGGGCATTTCCTCCGTGCTCCAGGGCAGACAGAGAGCAAGAGCCCAGCCCGCCTGTGGGGCCCCCGAGCCCCCTGTCTACAGCTGGAAGGTCCCAGGGTAGAGATTCAAACTGCATCTTCCTCACTGAAATCCCACAGTTCCTGCTGCTTTATCATAATCTGCAAATTAATTACAACAAAGTCTCATGGGAGACTTCTTGGCTTTTGAACCTGACACATTGAGAGTCTTATTGCTCTAAGTACTTTGGGCTATATGGCCACTCCTTCCCGGCTTACATCAGTCTTAGTCTTGGCCAAACAACCTCTGCTTTGCTGCCTCTGTGTTAGAAGACTGAGGCCTGTATTTGGGGAACTTTTCCAAGGTTAACGCATGGTAGTATTTCTATTGAGTTCGATAAAATGTCTTGAAGTTTTCTACTGATATTAGTGTATAGTAGTCTCAGCAAACGTGACCTGGGTTTAGGCTTTCACTGTATCTTTCGTACTTATCCTTCAACTGATTTTCCAGTCTCTAATTTCTTCCTATTCCAAGTGAAACAACACGTAGCTTCCAGCTTCATATTCCTAAAAGACAGCTATGACCAGGGCACTTTCCTGTTCAATGACCTGCAGTGGCTCCTGTTGACAAATTATGAATTAATCGACAGTCAATCTAAGAAAGAAATAGAGAATTTTAGTCAAGCCAACCTGAAGATTATAAACCAGGAGACAGTCTCTCAGAGAGCTCTATAACTGTTCCTCCCATCAGAGGTCAAAACACAGTTAGATTTGAGACAAAGGGTTATACATCAAATGACCTATTGACAGTTTGCATAGTCCAGATCTGCACATACAAGGCGAGTAGTGGGGCATCGTGACCACTTACAGGATTAAGAAAGGAACGTTATTTCCTAAGGGGTTACCTTGCCGGTGCCAGGAGAAAATTGCTCCTTATCGAGCAAGTATTGCTGTGTCTTACACAGCGGTCTGGTTAATGTATGATACAGATGCATGATGCACACTAAAGGGGAGGATGGAGGCCCAAACGGGCAGAGAGAATATTTTATGTTTAAATTTTTCTCGTCTTGCCATAAAATATGAATTTTATTTCATCACTCCCCATTTGCCTACTGAATCAAGATCAAATTCCTGGACAGGGTTCAAACTCCCCACAATCTGTTCCCACCCTACCCTTCAAGCTTTGTTTCCCATTACTCCCGCCACATCCTCTGCGCTCTGAGCAGTTTCCCAGCATGTTCCCAGGGGCAGAATCCAGGTCTGTTTTACTCACTGTATCCCCGTACCGCCACCACTGCTTGGCATGTTGTAGGTGCTCAAAGTGAATATTAATGGAACACACCAAGGAGACTGCCCTTTCCTTTCCAGCTTCTGGGGCTTTACTCACACTGCAATTCCCTTCCCCCTTTTCTCCCTTTGGAAATCAAAGCTGCTTAGAAACTTTCTTCTACCCACTTCCTAGAGAGAAGGGCCCTCAATTCTCTTCCAAATTGCAGGCAAACTTAATTTCTAATTTGGTCAGAGGCTCCACCCACAGCATAATCAAAGCACAAAAGTTCATCAGGTATCAATGAAATGGATAATTCCAGCAGGAAGAGATAGTGGAGGTTACAGTTCACCATACACATAGCCTGAATTTTACTTCCCTTGTGGCCTGTGTGGTCTGCTTGGGCTGCCATAACTGAATACCACAGACTGGGGGGCTTAAAGTACAGAAATTATGTTCTCACAGTTCTGGAGGCTGGAAGGCCAAGATCAAGGTGCCAGGAGGGTTGGTTTCTGGTGAGATCTCTCTTCTTGGCTCGCTCCTGGCCATCTTCTCGCTGTGGTCTCACACGGCCTTTCCTCTGTGCATGCACTCCTGGTGCCTCTTCTTCCTCTTATCAGGACCCCTGTCCTATGGATTAAGGCCCCACTCTTATGACCTCATTTAACCTTAATTATCTCCTTAAAGGCCCTATCTCCAAGTATGGTCACTTTAGGGGTTAGGGCTTCAACATACATCTTTTAATGAAGACAGCAAACGCTTTCCTAGAACCCCACAGACTTCTGCTTGTTTCTCATGGGGCAGAATTAGGGCACATGAGCACCCAGGGGCCTGGGAGGTTGGAAGAAAGAGAGGGTATTTTGGGGGGTGGAGAGCATATCCCTGAATCAAATTGGGGTTCTGTTAGCCAGGAGGAAGGGGTAATTATTAATACTGAATAGGCCAAAACTAGTAGCTACCACATAGAATACAAACGCAATTGAGTATTAGCCTCATGAGAACAATTAAAGACCAAGACTATTGTAAGAAAGTGACAGCCAGAGCTTCCAAATCCCAATCTCTTAGTGAATAATGAAGAGGTAATTACGTTTTAAAGTTATACTCATATTCACAGTTTTACCTGATCACATTTGTTACATTCACATTCTCTCCTGAATTATAACTCACTGTGGATTTATCCATCTCTTCTACAAGATTTGTAAACTACAAGGTTTGTAAAAACATGAAGATTCACCTGCAAACTCCCATGGCTTCCAACTCATTGCCTTGCCATTAGCAGGCACTTAGAAGTGTTAGCTATTTAAAAAGAGACTCTAGGTTTTATAACCCTGCTTGTATTTCGGGCAGTTTTACAAATCGCAGCGATCAGATGAATCTGCTCATTTAGTTACCTTGCTTTGTCTCTTGACCAACATGAACTCTGGACCTCAGTCAACTGTCTCTGGCTATAGGGGGACCCCCGAGGGTGTGTGGATGGCTCAAAGCAAGTTCTGTCCTCTACTAGAAAAAAACAACTTAAAATACCTTCCTCCTATAAAACAGTAAGTCTCACTTTATTTAAAGTTTAGATTCTAAAGTCCCTGCTTAAGTGATAATCACAGAGAGTCCACATTATTTGTAAACACCTCTCAGGTCATTCATAAAATACAGTATACCTTGTTTTGTGTATATAGATCTGCATAGTGATGGATACAGGTAACTGTATCTGCAGATTCATCTCCTCTTTAGTGTTTACTTCTGGACATGGACTCGATTAACGGAACAGCAGATAGGACAACCCATATTATTTAAAATGTTCTTTTTATCTTTCTTGCTCTCTCTCTCCCTCTTTTTAAAGTGTGAATAGTTGAATTCTGTTGAGTTAAACATGGATGTGTGACCCCACTGTGGTGTCCTTGCTCTGAATGGTAGACCACGTTAAAAGATGGAGAGGAAAATAATGAGCAGTGCATTATCACTTTGCTTAGTCTTTGCATACGTGCCAGCCCTCCCGAATTTACATGAACTTGGCAAAGAGATGTCTATAACATTCTGCTTGAAACAAGCATTTTATAGTAAAGTCATGTTCAGTTTTAGGGCCCATTTTGATTTTCATCATCAGCAAGATACCATTTACCTGAGGAATCCAATCATTCGAGTAAACTGAAATTCTTCTTTATTTATTTCAGAGCTGTAGTCCAGGCCCAACAATTCCAAATGCTTTGTGAGTAAGTGTCAGAGGGTTCACTGCCAAAATATTTTCCAGCATATTTCTGATTTTTTTTTAAGAAAAGACCCTACTGGCTTCCAGAAGGACATTTTAGTCCTCCAGCTTCTTCTGTCTCTTATGTTTAAGGGTAACTCTATCTGCCCTCCATCCCTGGCGAATGTGGTAGATATGCTGTGTTTAGTGGATCCACCCTCATCCCTTCACCCCATGCCTTCACCTTTGGGTGCATCTGAGGCTGTGGAACCCACACTCACCAGAAGGAGATTCCTCCCTTGTGTCAGAATGCTTCTAACCAAGCCTATGTTGCTAAATTAACCCAAGGCCTTGCTCTCCTGAGCAGCGGGCTCCATCCCACCAAAGGAGGCTGGGACCAGACATGATGGTAAAGGCCGTCCCAGTTCACATCCTGGCTCCTCCTCCTGCTGATTCGCCTTAGTATTTCTGAACTTTTGTTTCTTCACAGCGGTGTGAATCTCTACACAGTGCTAGTTATTAATATCCTGGCAAATGGTCTCAGGTCCAGAGCAAGGAACCATTTAAAAGGATTCAACACCAAATGTTTATATGTACCAGATTTCCTCCATTCCCGCCGGACCTGTGAAAGTTTTATTTGTATATAATGACTCAGTGAGAAACTTGCCCCATGTACCTCTTTGGAAGAAGAATGGATAACTTCTTAGGCTCAGCCTCTTTTGATTTTTCTGTTTCTTTAATACTTCAAAGTGTGCATTAAAATGCTAGTGAAACAAATGCTCAGATTAGAAATAATTAAGAACTAACAAAATGAGTCCTAAAAATAAATTTCAGATATGGGCCCCTTTGACCAAACCTATACGAGTGGAAAGAAGCCACGTTTCATGTTAGAGTCGGTTTTAACTTCTCCTTTAGGACTCATTGCTGCATGAGTGGATTTCTTTCATCAGCTGGGTTCCCTTTGAAGTTTCTGCGCCTGGTGAACTTTGATGTCGCCTCACTCAGGCAGCTTGGAAAGGATGTGGCCAGAGCAGAAGCCAGGATACAGGAACTTCAGCTTTGAGGGTGACGTGAATAACTTAGGGCAAAACAGTTAATGTCTCCAAACTGCCATTTCTTTTCCCATTTCAGCACCTGCCTCTCAAAGAATCTCAAAGGCAGGTTAGAGAAGGGAGCCCCTGAGGACGTTTTTCCCTGACTGCGTTGTCTGCCAGAAATCTTTCCCCAGATACCAGTTGGCCAGCTTGGTTTGCTTTCACTCTTTGTTACAATCTGGTCGCATAGCCCCTCCTCAGTGATGTGTTCCTGATTACCGGATAATATATTATTTGTTCATTTGTTTGTTATTTATTGTCTGCCTCTATAGCCAACATATAAGCTCTCTGAAGACAGGAATATTATCTTTCCTGTTGGTTGCTGTATCACCAGTGCTTAGAATAGTTCTGGGAATATGCTGAAGAAATATTGATGAGACCAATATTCCGTTTTAACATCCTCATTTTACCTATGAGGAAGCTGTGTGGCCAAGAGGTAAGTGACTAACCCAAGGTCACAGAGCTGAGTAGCGGTAGACTAGACTAGGGGCAGAAGCCAACCAGCCAGCCGGCCAGCCAACCAAAGACCTGGGTCATGCTTTTGTTCGGATTCACCTCAAAGCTGAGCCCCAGAGAAGGTCTATATGCACATAGCTTATTGGGGAAAGGATTCCAGAGATTGAGAGTGAGAGAATGGGGGGAGTGGAACGGGCCAATACAGGAAGCATTACAGAGTTGGCCTTTGCCCTCAGTGGCCGCCTCTATCTCACCAGGACCCTCCAAGGAGCCTTATGAAGTGCATCTCAGAGCTCTCCAGCTGGGAGGATCAAGTCGGGGAGATGAATGCGTTGGCTCCAGTCTCCACCGGCCAAGGGCGCGCCCATGGGTTTTAACCTCCCTTGTGTGAGTGCTGCCCCCGCTGAGTGTGGGTTCCCTCAGGCAAGGTGCCTGAGCAAAGAGGGCCAAGGCTAGCTTAGAACTGGTCACCGCAGCGGCTGCTGGAGAAAGGCCTGGGATGGGGGTACCGAGAGGACCTGCCGTGTCCACAAGGGCTGCCTGATTCAGCTCATGACTTAGTCCTGAGCTTCTTCACTCTAGCGTAGGTGCTCCAAGTTGTCTGGTCACCATTAGGAGGAGTTAAAGCATTTTGCAAAGTGCTCAACTATTTACCTTACAGTACAATGAGCTGTTGCAACTCAGAACTAAAATATTAGTTCCGCAGACTTAAAGAAAACTCATAGAAGCCACAAATGGCTCCAGAATCGGGCCGATTGATGACTGTTTCTAATCTTTAAGCAAGAACAGGGGTCAGAATTTACATGTCACGTCAGAAAATGGGACGTTTCAAGAACCTTCTCTGAGTTAGGGTAGCAGTAGTCATTCATAGACTCAAATCAAGAAACTTGCCTTTAGAAAATGTTGAGATAAGGTGAACGCTTCTATGGGAACCATTATTGCATGAGACGTACATGTCAGCAGCTTTCACAGGAACACAAAATGCGGTCTCAGGGCTCTTACCCTCTGCGGCAAACACCCCCCCAGTTCTCTGCGTGCGTGTGTCTGATTAAGAAGTATATGATTCTGGCATTGCTTTGCTGCAAATTTTTTAGCCTGCAGCGTAACCGACGCTCAGTAACGGGAAATGTTGGGTGAATCTTCATGTCTGAAATGGGTGTGAATCCCAAACCCCAAACTTAATTTAATTGCGTCTGTGTTAAGCCCCATTGGCACAGGATGGAGAAAACTTAGTGTCAGTCCCTTTGGAATATTCTCCCACCCCTTTCCCCAAGGGTTGCATCTAAATTCTTTTTTTTTTTTTTTTTTTTTTTGCGGTACGCGGGCCTCTCACTGCTGTGGCCTCTCCCATTGCGGAGCACAGGCTCCGGACGCGCAGGCTCAGAGGCCACGGCTCACGGGCCCAGCCGCTCCGCGGCATGTGGGATCTTCCCGGACCGGGGCGCGAACCCGTGTCCCCTGCATCGGCAGGCGGATTCTCAACCACTGCGCCACCAGGGAAGCCCCCCATCTAAATTCTTGAGAGCTTAGAGTAGAAAGGTTTCAGGGCACGGAGGATCTGGGTTTTAGCATCATGTGTTCACACTGGCATTTACTGGGCTGTCCCTGGTCCCATGGTGTCTCAGTGGTCAGGCTACACTGGTCACAGTTGCATTCGCTCTCATCCTTGTCTGCAGGGCCCCTTCAGAAGCCGGGGATTCTCAGCTGCCTCCACCCCCATGCCATTCTGCTCTTCCCACGCCTGCCCGTATGAGGGGAGCTCTGTGAGCTGCAAACTCTCTGTGCTCTGACTTCCTTGTCTCTAAAACAGAGATAAAAATACAGTTGATCCTCGTTATTCATGGATTCTGTATTTGTGAAGTCATCTGCTCACTAAAGTTTATTTTTGCCGTCAAAATCAATACTTGCAGCTCGTTTGAGATCATTGCAGGCATCTGCAGAGTGGAAGAGAAAAATTTTGAGTCGCCCCATGTGCTTGTTCCCGGCTGTGGTTGATCAAGGTGACACTCTGACTTCTTGTTTTGATTCTCACACTGTAAACAGATGTCCCTTGACTGGTATATTTAGTGCCAGTTTTTTTCTTTGCATTTTTTTTTGGTGATTTCACTATTTACAGCGGCCCTAAATGTGGTGCTGAAAGCACTGTCTCGGATTCTATCATAAGTGCAAGAACGTTGTGATGTGTCTTATGGAGAAAATATGTTTAATAAGTTTTGTTCAGGTGTGGGTTATAGTGCTGTTAGCCATGGGTTCCATGTTACTGAAACAACTGTATATTAAATAAGATATCTTTAAGCAGAAACACACGTAAAACAAGGTTATATGTTGATCAGTTGATGAAAATGAGACTAGAGGCTCACAGGAACTTAACGCTGTATTTCCCCTCAGAGCAGTAGTTTACTATTCACGAATTCAGGGCTTGTGGAGACTTTCTAGAACGTAACTATCACTAATAATAAGAATCAGTGGTAGTACCTTCCTCAAAGGGTTGTTCTGAGGATTGTATGAGTCGTAAATGTCAAACACCTAGAACAGAGCCTGACACACAAGTTCATCTGTCTCCATCCACCGCATAGCCATTTCTTTCTTGAGGTCTTAATGTCCCCCTGGGGTCTTCCCAGGAAATAAAGTATTGGTCCTTTCTGCTCTTGGGTCCCCCAAGCTACCTGCAGGAGGTTCTGCTCCCCACCTCCCATCCTCCCATCATGAATGCCCTGCCTACCCTGGGAAGCCTTGTTTTTCTTTTTTTAATTTTTTTTTTTTTTTTGCGGTACACGGGCCTCTCACTGTTGTGGCCTCTCCTGTTGTGGAGCACGGGCTCCGGATGCGCAGGCTCAGCGGCCATGGCTCACGGGCCCAGCCACTCCGCGGCATGTGGGATCTTCCTAGACCGGGGCACGAACCTGCGTCCCCTGCATCGGCAGGCGGACTCTCAACCACTGCGCCACCAGGGAAGCCCGTCTTTTTTAAATTTTTAAAAATTATTTTATTTTATTTTATTTTTGATGGGGAAGAAATAGTGACTTTATTCAGAAGCCAGCAAACCAAGAAGATGGTTCCTAAAGAACCATCTTAAGTCGGGGTAGAATTTGGGCTTCTTTTGTGCGAAGGGAAAAGGGGAAGCTGGAAGATTTGAGAGTAGAGGGTGAAGGCAGATTGCAGACTTCTTGGAGCCACCTGGCCTTCAAGGAAGCATAGCAATTCTTTGTTCTTCTGCTTGCTCAGCAGGCTGGATCACAAGGCTCCTACAAATCTCACAGCTCTTGCATTGTGTGTTTGTCTCTCAGTTGACAGTTTAGTCCAGCAGCAGTGCATTCAAGGATGGCCGTGGAGCATTCCAGGTCAGACAAGCAGATTGTCCTGACCCTGTGTCATCCACCACTGCTTCCCAAGGCCTGTCCCTCGGCTCACAGCTGGGGCTGCAGGGGGATCCCCTTGGGACCAGATGGTGGGGAAGGAAGAATTCCCAGCCCAGTTCTCCATCGGTCAGCTCAGCGTGAGGGAGATAGCCGGCCGCAGATGGGGCCTGCACTCCAGCCCACTCAGGGGTGGCCCGAACACCAGGGTGAGGGGCAGAGCGGCAAGCAAGTAACTTTCATTGGACCCTTGTCCCCAGAGGAGAAGCGTGTACCTGGGTGTGGTTGCCACTACTGCCCCCAGACCTCAGCTGCACCCCTCAGGAACTCGGAGCGCTGGCCCTGCACAGGAGTCCACATCGTATGTCATCCCTAGTGATGGGAACACAGGCTCGGGTCTGCCAGTCACGTCCCACACCTTGCCACCCCGCTGGACCAAGCAGAGGGTGGGCACCCCTCCTGGCTCCAGTTAGCCCTCAGGTCAAAGGCCTTTATGAGGTGCTGTGTGGCTGTAGGTAGAATACATGGGTCCAGGACCCCAGGGCAGGACTGGGCAGCTCTGGCTCTTGTCGTTTCCTGGACCACTGGTGACTTCCTGCTCTCCAGCCCTGCTGCTCTGGGCTCTGTGGGTTCAGAAGTTCTGTTTCCCAAAGCTTCCTTCAGGTGACACAAAAAGGTGCCATTGACCTAAGATCTCTGGATGCCCTTGTGTTTCTCATGGCTGGGTCACAGACAGGGCCACTTGACTCTGGTCTGCAGGAGCAGGGAGGGCTGCTCCACATGGGGCAGGAGCAGGGTCCCCTCTTGCCCAGTTTTGATGGTAAATGGCCATGTGCAGCACTCTCGCCCCCAGACGGTCACGGTGACCAAGGCCTAGGTTTCTCGGAGAAGGGGCCACATCACACAGTAATCCACTGGGCCTAGCAGAGCTGGTGGCTGAGGTGAGCAGAATGTAGGCTGGATCCCAGCATGAGAAGCTTCCTGGGGCCCTGGAGGGGCTGCTCACAGAACCTCCGCCAAGAGGCCCACGTGAGCAGCTCGATGGTTAGGCTGTGGCGGACGCCATGATGCACATTCAGACCCACCATCATGAAGGAAGGGCTCACTCCTGAACCTGTGCCGCCTTGGCTTCCTAGCGGAAGCCTTGTTCTTAAATCACATTTTCTACTGAATCTACCCTCTATGCCTTTGGAGCCTAAGGGCTTTTGAAACTCAGAAGCAAGGAGGTACATTCTTGTTTCTCTGCTTTCTACTTTCATGTCCTTCCCCCAAGCCGTGAGGCATCCTGGCTCAGCTGGAATGGCAAGGAAGGGCCCAGGGAAATACCGGGGTAGTTGTGGGTGGGCGGAAACCATTGTCAGTACTTTAACTATATTATCTCACATCTCTTAAGAGACGAGTTGCCTTGTAAATCTAAAGAAGTGTCAGGTCTGCTTGTGTCTTCTCTCTTTTTTTTAAATTTTATTTTATTTTATTTATTTTCTTTTTCATTTTTTTTTTCTTTTTTTTTGGTACGCGGGCCTCTCACTGTTGTGGCCTCTTCCATTGCGGAGTACAGGTGGGTGGGCGGAAACCATTGTCAGTACTTTAACTATATTATCTCACATCTCTTAAGAGACGAGTTGCCTTGTAAATCTAAAGAAGTGTCAGGTCTGCTTGTGTCTTCTCTCTTTTTTTTAAATTTTATTTTATTTTATTTATTTTCTTTTTCTTTTTTTTTTTCTTTTTTTTTGGTACGCGGGCCTCTCACTGTTGTGGCCTCTTCCATTGCGGGGTACAGGCTCCGCGCCCATGGCTCACGGGCCCAGCCGCTCCGCGGCATGTGAGATCTTCCCGGACCGGGGCACGAGCCCGTGTCCCCTGCATCGGCAGTC